>NC_084739.1:59172834-59245334 GCF_033978785.1 Entelurus aequoreus
ATTTCATCGGATTTAGCGATTAGGAGTGACAGATTGTTTGGTAAACGTATAGCATGTTCTATATGTTATAGTTATTTGAATGACTCTTACCATAATATGTTACGTTAACATACACTACCGTTCAAAAGTTTGGGGTCACATTGAAATGTCCTTATTTTTGAAGGAAAAGCACTGTACTTTTCAATGAAGATAACTTTAAACTAGTCTTAACTTTAAAGAAATACACTCTATACATTGCTAACGTGGTAAATGACTATTCTAGCTGCAAATGTCTGGTTTTTGGTGCAATATCTACATAGGTGTATAGAGGCCCATTTCCAGCAACTATCACTCCAGTGTTCTAATGGTACAATGTGTTTGCTCATTGGCTCAGAAGGCTAATTGATGATTAGAAAACCCTTGTGCAATCATGTTCACACATCTGAAAACAGTTTAGCTCGTTACAGAAGCTACAAAACTGACTTTCCTTTGAGCAGATTGAGTTTCTGGAGCATCACATTTGTGAGGTTAATTAAACGCTCAAAATGGCCAGAAAAAGAGAACTTTCATCTGAAACTCGACAGTCTATTCTTGTTCTTAGAAATGAAGGCTTTTCCACAAAATTGTTTGGGTGACCCCAAACTTTTGAACGGTAGTGTACCAGGCACGTTCTCAGTTGGTTATTTATGCGTCATATAACGTACACTTATTCAGCCTGTTGTTCACTATTGTTTATTTATTTTAAATTGCCTTTCAAATGTCTATTCTTGGTGTTGGGTTTTATCAAATAAATTTCCCCCAATAATGCGACTTATACTCCAGTGCGACTTATATATGTTTTTTGCCTTTTGTGTTAAGCATTTTCGGCCGGTGCGACTAATACTCCGGAGCGACTTATAGTCCGAAAAATATGTTAATAACAATGCAAGTAAACATTTTAAACGCAATACACATATTTTTCATTACTTTAGTAATTTTAACCATTTGTAATTGGAAGGTTAATAACTTAATTATTCTAAATAGGTAAACAAAAGGAAATTGCCTCTGGACATCATAATTAATGTTTTTTAATACCATTTTAGGCCTTAATTTTCACAAAATCCATTTAATAACTTTTAATGCTTTTAAATGACCCGCAAAAACCCTGTGTAGTTTATTTGTCGTAATGGAAGTTATTGGTATTAGTTTAGGGGAGCGGCTTCACACTTTGTATGGAGACACATAATTAACTGCTTGTCAGCCATAGAGGATCGGCGTTTGTGATCGCCGAACACATATTTTTTCACGAAAATTGGCCAATACAGATTGGTGGCTGATCGATCGGCAAATCAATAAAACTTGACAGATGAAATCCAATTTCACATGACTTTCAACAATTTTCAATGTGATGATGACGCCAAGTTTGAAAGTAAATTCTCCGAGCAGATTATCGCCATCAGCACCAGCCCTGACCTCATTCTAGTCTTTATATCTTTTGCGGTTCCACTCAGTCCAGAGCCTTCCGGACCAGACACACAAGGTAACAGGCCAACCACTACTAACAGCAGAAAA
Source organism: Entelurus aequoreus (assembly GCF_033978785.1). Taxonomy (NCBI): domain Eukaryota; kingdom Metazoa; phylum Chordata; class Actinopteri; order Syngnathiformes; family Syngnathidae; genus Entelurus; species Entelurus aequoreus. The sequence goes on from NC_084739.1 coordinate 59,174,365, forward strand.
CCCTCTAAAGCAAACTTCTAAAGCACGCACACTACGAGAGGCAAGACAAGGTGGTGGACGGACGGATGGAGGGCCAGTTTGTTGTCGGTCCTTTTGGGCAGAGCAGCAGAAGTGCATCTATGTAGGCCAGTGTCCTGGGGCACACTTGGCTGCGCTGAGAACAGTTGTAGCCGACAGATTTGCCTCTTTCTTGCCTGAGGTCTCCCAGTCAGAGATCTGTGTATTCTAAATATTCTCCACCAAACGCTAAAAAGACGGACAGATGAGGGCTCTGTTTAGCGGTCACATCAATTCAAATTGCTCTATTGTTAACAATGGTCAAACAGTACAGCCTGTTTATGCGCACAAAATGTGAGAAATATCTATCATCCCCCTCACTTGTTTACTCCACTCTTGAGGGACGAGGTGCCTAACGTTGCATAAAGTAAAAACCTCTTTCCTTAAAAAGACATGATACTGCCTCTGACCTACCTCTACCTAGATCAGGGGTCGGCAACCCGCGGCTCCGGAGCCGCATGCGGCTCCTTGACCACTCTGATGCGGCTCAGCTACATGCATGCCGACCCCCTCGATTTTCCCAGGAGACTTATGGATGTCAGTGTCTCTCATAGACTACTCCCAGGGGAAAATAATCCTATTAACACTCTAATTACTAAATAAAGGGCGTGCCCTAATTGCACTGCAGTAATTGTCCTCTATAGCATTTACTTACAGCATGCCAGGCCAGCCACATGTTGTATGTTGTTATTACTTGCTCACACAGGAAACAGCAAAGCATAGTTATTCATCAGCCACACAGCTTACACTGACGGTAGCCGTATCAAACAACTTCAACATTGTTACGTTACAAATATGCGCCACACTGTGAACCCACACCAAAAAAAGAATGAAAAACACATTTCTGGAGAACATCCCACTGTAACACAACATAAACACAACACAACCATTACCCAGAATCCCATGCAGTCCTAACTCTTCCGGTCTACATTATACACCCCGCTACCACCAAATCCCCCCACACATCAACACCCCCCCCCCCCCCTCTTCGTGGTTGGTTGAGCGGAAGAGTTAGGGCTGCATGGGATTCTGGGTATTGGTACCGTCAGTGTAAGATGTGTGGCTGCTGAGTTAGTAGCCTTGCTGTCTCTTACGTGAGCAAGCTAAAGCTGCATTCCACTTGTGGCCGAGCAGGTACACTGATTGGGCAGGCTGTAGAGGGCGCCAAATGCAGTGTCATCATGCTCTGATGTTCGGGAGTCTCCCGGGAAAAATGAGAGGGTTGGCAAGTGTGACGCAAGCGACATTCATCCAAAACTCGCGGGCTGCACTAACATCCAATTCCCACATTAAAGTGCGTGCCGGTGCGTGTGTCTGAGACCCCTGGTTAACATAGCACAAAGCATGTAAGCTTTGTATGCGGTGTTTTTCATTTTAAATTTTAAAAACATTTTTGTGGCTCCCATTACTTTCTTTAATGTGTGAAACTTGCCAAAATGGCTCTTTGAGTGGTAAAGGTTGCCGACCCCTGACCTAGATGAACCTCCCCATGTATAAGCCCACCACTTCCTGGAGGCCAGTGTTGTATAAAAGACAAGCTTGCCTACACGTCTCAAAACATTAAGCACTAAGAGCTGTAAGTTTAATCATTTTGTATTTCTTCAGCACAATGTTGCTATTAAATTATGAGTGTAAGTTAGCAGTTCCAGCTCACATACAGTGCATCCAAAAAGTATTCACAGCGCTTCACTTTTTCAACATGTTATGTTACAGCCTTATTCCAAAATGGAATAAATTCCTTTTTGTTCTCAAAATTCTACAGACAACACCCCACAATGACAATGTGAAAAGTTGTTTTTTTTAATTTGGCAAATTTAATACAAAGAAAGACATTTTAAAAATCCCATGTACATAAGTATTCACAACATTTGCTCAAAATGTTGTTGATGCACCTTTGGCAGCAATTACAGCCTCAAGTCTTTTTGAATACGATGCTTGGCACACCTACCTTTGAGTAGATTTGCCCATTCCTCTTTGCAGCACCTCTCAAGTTCCATCAGGTTGGATGGCAAGCGTTGGTTTTCATCCAGGATGTCTGTACATTGCTGCATTTATCTTAGTCTAGTCAGGGAGGTGACCAAGAACCCGATGTCAGAGGTAAAGCATTCCTCTGTGAAGAGAGAACCATCCAGAAGGACAACAATGTCTGCAGCAATCCACCAATAATGCCTGAATGGTATAGTGGCCAGACTTAAATGCACCTGAAAGACTCTCAGACAATGAAAAATAACATTATCTGGTCTGATGGGACAAAGATTTAACTCTTTGGCGTGAGGAAACCAGGCACCGCTCATCACCAGGCCAATACCATCTCTACAGTGAAGCATGGTGGTGGCAGCATGTTGTGAGGATGCTTTTCAGTGGCAGGAACTGGGAGACTAGACAGGATAGAGGGAAAGATGAATTCAGCAATGTACAGAAACATCCTGGATTAAAAAAACAACGCTTTCCATCCAACCTGATGGAGCTTGAGAGGTGCTGCAAAGAGAAATGGGTGAAACTGCCCAAAGATAGGTATTAGGATATGGTGGCATTGAATGCAGAAAGACTTGAGGCTGTAATTGCTAACAAAGGTGCATTAACAAAGTATTGAGCGAAGGCTGTAAATACGTATATACATGTGATTTTTTTTATACATTTTCCAAAAAAAAAACATTTTTACATAGTCATTAGTCTGTTGAATTGTGAGGACAAAAAAAATATTTCTTGCATTTTGGAATGATGCTGTAACAACAAAACGAGGAAAAAGTGAAGCCCTGTAAATACTTTCCTGATGCACTGTAGCCATGCTGATGTTGTGACTATTGTGACTATGTGGTTATTGAAAAACTATATGACATGAGAACTTTGAAGTAACACTGGCATTGGAAGAAAATGTGTTCCAGGACGCTTGGTGACCTTTCATTTGTTCAGTGATCTTACTTCACGGTTACTTCCAATGTGTATTTTCTTCACCTACCACACAAAAATGATCCAACGTGCTCGTACAGTTTAGGACAATAAGACAGGCAACAGGAAGAAGGCGGTGAAGATGTGAGAGCACTCCCGACAGCGAGGAGGCGAGAGCAGCGCGGCAAGGTGTCTTCACAAGGCCAACGGGCCCACCACTGTCAACATCATAGTGCGCACGCACACACACACACACACACACACACACACACACACACACACACACACACACACACACAGGGCTGGCCATCAGCCCTCCCAGCTGCCCTATCCGTAACTGTCTGATTAGTTGTGCTAAGCAGCCCCTCCCCTGCCAACCGCGGTGCCATCTGCTACCCAACAACATGGCTGCCGACCAGACGAGCGCACGCACGCACGCGCACACACACACACACACACACACACACACACACACACACACACACACACACACACACACACACACACAACCCTATACCTGGCACGGGTCGGCTAATGTCACACAGAGACACACACATCAAACTGCAGACACAGGTGTCGCCCAAAGGTATCAACACTTAACATTCACACAAAGGCATGCAAACACACACACATTGTTGTACACACAAAACTGCTAGAACCTATTATTATGTATTCTTATTTACATCTGTATTCAAACTGCCAAATAAATGATAAATATATATTTTAGGCCCCATTAGATTATGTGATTGCAGTCCTACACACACAGACAACACTGCACAGTATATCCTGAGGGGAATCGTAGTTGGGTCCTATCAGGTTGGAGCGACAACACTGAGTACACTCGCTGCAAGAGCTCTGAGGTTCAATGTGGGCCCTGGCCTCCCCTCCTCGGCCCTATTATTCCGGGCAGTGATTGGACAAGAGCCTCCCGCTGAGTTTGCTTTGCAGACATTTTGTCGGGGCCCAGATTTCACTCGCCGCTCCGAGCGAGCCTCTGGCGGGGACGTGGCATCTGCTGCCTCACCTTCCTCATTTACACTTCTCCGCCCTCTCTCACATACCCGCTCCGCTCTTTTCTCCGCCCACCCAAACCTCGCAGCCGGGCCGATGCGATGCAGCAGTCAAGGGCGGAGGAGCAGCAGCAGCGGAACGTGTTTAATGGAGTTGGAGGGAAACTTTTGTCTACACACACACACACACACACACACACACACACACACACACACACACACACACTCGCGCACACACACACTCGCGCACACACACACTTGTCAGCTTGCCGTCTTGCTTTGAGCCCAACGTCTCAAAGCATGTGAATTCTCTTTATATATTTTTCAACCATCCATGATTCGCTGTAAAGCATACCATAGTCAGTAAGTCTTCAGTGTGAAGTAATATACCTTAAAAACAACAACTGCAGATTTTAAGGTAGAAAAAAAAAACTGCCAAAATTTTAACGGAAAAACAGTGGTATCGTTTTTACATTTACAGTTATTTGCTGTAAAAAATAAATCTAATTTTACAGTAAACTTCTGCCCACTGAGCTGCCATTTGTTTATATTATGCAAAACAATATAATAATCAAATGCATAGGCAATTGTGTAATATCATAAAGCAAATCTTTATACATTTACAGTATATTCAGATATTATTTATTGTTACAAGCGATCCTGTGAGGGCAGCCATAACTGCTCAAATTCATTTCGGGCCACCCCCGGTTGGGCAGGGTATCTTAGTAATTTACCGAGAGATAGACATGGGAAAGTACTGTGGAATTGTTATGCTGGACCTTCAAAAAGGCATTCGACACGGTTAACCACTCAATACTGTTAAACAAGTTGAGGGCAATCGGTTTTGACAGCGCAGCCACAAACTGGATGAAATCTTACCTTGAGGCTAGAGAACAGGTGGTCGAGGTGAACGGATCACTGTCCTCTCCCCTCAAGGTGAGCTGTGGTTTTCCACAGGGGAGCATTCTGGGACCATTTTTATTCTTGATTAAATCAGCATGTAACAGCAATTTGTTCCTGTTCGCAGACGATTCTGCGATCCTGGCCTCGGACACGGACAAATTGAAGGTTGAAAGTGCACTCAGCACCGAACTAAGTAATCTCTGTCTCTGGCTTTCCGATAAACTGTCACTACACCTGTGTAAAACAGAGTCCATCCTATTTGGGTCCAAGCACAACCTAGGTAAATCCCCGGGCTTTACAATTAATGCAGGTGATACCATAATCACCAGCAAAGACAAGGTAATTTACCTAGGTTGTATATTGGACAACACTCTCTCGGTTGAAAAAATGGCATTAAAAGCAATCACCAAGATCAATAATAAAACTAGATTTCTGCGTTTATCAACAGGGATACACTTAAGACCCTCATACAGTGTCATTTTGACTACGCCTGCACCTCATGGTTCACCAGTATCCCCAAGCCACTAAAAACAAAACTGCAAACTTCCCAAAACAAGCTGGTGAGACTCCTGCTCAACCTCCCATACAGGACTCACCTAACTCAAGCCCACTTTACCAAATTGGGATGGCTTAGAGTTGAGGAAAGAGTACTCCAAATTGCAATGTGCCTGGTATTCAAAATACTCAGAGGAACTGTCCCCAAGTACCTGTCGAACTATTTCACCAAAGTAAGTGATGCTCACAGGTACTACACGATAGGGAGTTCCTCAGACCTCGCCCCCCCCCCCCCCCCCCCCCCCCCAAATTCAAGACTCTCATGGGAAAAAATGCATTCTACTATTTTGCCACCACACAGTGGAATGCACTACCAACAGACCTTAAAATTTGAACTTCTCTACTAAATTTTAAAACTGCCATAAAATCATGGCTCAGCTCAACCTCTACCTGATCTGAACCAAAATTGATCCCCAGCAACTCTTCGAAGCATCAAACAGGTTTATTTGTGGTTATAGTGTAAAAATATTTTCCCATTCTGTTTTGGACACTCTTGGAGCCAACATGTGCATAGTCATGTACATAGTGTCATGTAGTGTATATACCCCCCCCCCCCCCACCCCCATTTTTTGTATATATTGTTTTTCAAATCACCTGACATGTATACTGTGTATATGTACATCATTTATCCATTTTTTTAAAGTAATTTTTTATATACATGTTACATGTTATATATCTTTTATTATTGAATGTATCAAATGTGATGAATATTTAATGGACCACAATGGAAACAAGCCTTTTGGCTTTTTGTGCCATCCATTTGCCTTTTTAAAACATTACATGGATTAAATTCTTTAAGATGTCAATAAACTTCTCAATCAATTAATCAATCAATCAATCAACCGTAAATTTCGGTCTGTAGAACGCAACAGTATTCAATCCGCACGCTACTAAATTTTAAAATAAATATTTTTACATATATTAGCCGCACCGGACCATAAGTCGCAGATATATACAGCGGTACGAAAAGATTTTGTAAATGTTTATTTACATAACGTAATTCTTTCCAAACGGTGCCTGTCACACGGTAGTAAAACAGCTGATCAAACAAAACGTAAGTCATCGTCATGGACCGCCTAGCTGCGGAAGTTAGCTCTTGAATCAGCTAAACAGACTCAATAACTCCACACTGACCTTTTGGTGAGTTTATGAAAACACAGACACTAATGCTAATGCTAACAACGCTGGCTTGATTACATTACAATAGAACGTACAAATATGCATGAAAACACTCCTACAGACATCACACATGGGACGGTTTAGTAAGTAAAAATAGTTTTACCGGTAGTTATATTGTAAAACTTGGAAACGTTGCTTGGAGTGATGAAGAATCCTTCCGACCAGAAACACTATGAACGACTTTACTTCCGGTTTAAAGCAGAAACAGGAAACACATTTTAAACCGGCAGCCCCTCCAGTGAGCGAACTCGTCCAAAAGATGGCGCCATAGCACAAACAATAACTCACCTTTTCAGTGTCTCTGTCGGGGGTAAAACTATTTGTTGAATACAAATAATTATCGCCATTAGCAAAGCAAAATCAATAAATTAGCCTCATCGTTTTATAAGCCGCAGGGTCCAAAGAGTAAGAAAAAAGTAGTGTCTTATAGTCCAGAAAATACGGTATTTATTTTAATAAATAAAGTATATATTTTTTCATATTAATGCTGTCAAATGATTTTATTTTTTTATTTTTTTTAAATGAGATCAATCAGACTTTTGAATTCACATTAATCAAGATGTCATCATGCATGCCTGATTTAAAGTGACCTAAAGGGATCACATTATATTGTTTTATTCTACATTTAAACCCATGAAAAAGTATCTCCAAAATTTTGCATTGATTATGTTTTACAGACTGTTTTCAAACCACTTTCTGACCGTCTCTTCAGGATGCGCCGTTTTGTGGGCGGTCTTAATTACGTGCCTCCACTTTGACTGCGTTTTTTACCCGTCAGCCATGTTGTAGTTTTTAGCACTTCCCTAGCGAGTCTACTGACAGATATAAGTTAGAACTATACAGTGTTTCCCACACATTCATTTATTTGTGGCGGCCCGCCACGAAAGAATTACGTCCGCCACAAATAATAAAAAAAATTTAGAAAAACATTTTTAAATTCAAATAAATCAATAAATTTTTTTATATATGTTTTTTTTTTGTCCTTTCTAGCTTCTCAGGCAAATCATTTAGTTGATGTAGATGCCCATATCCACTGTTCAGATTTACTGTACAAAAGAGAAGTGTAGGATACTTCTCTTGTTGCCTTATTTGTATTTGACTTTATTAAATGTATTTATATTAGAAACACAACATGTGTATATAACGAAGGGTGCAAAGTCTGCAGGCAGTAGGAAACACATGGTTAAGTGTAGGGAGTAAAACTGATGGCAGTCTAAAGTTCAAGATTTTTGGAGCTCTTTGTTCAGTGGATCAGATGTTTGATGAAGCTCTGTGTCTATCTACCACCACTACTGTTTTCTGTTTATTTGTTACTGACTGTGGCATGACACCTCTGCCTCTGTTTCACTTTATGTTGCTGGTAAATAATATGGTTGTAGTAGTAGGCTAAAGTTAAATTATTTAGTATGCACTAATTAAAGGGGCAGAGCTTTGAGACATTTTAGCTTTTATATTTTATAATGATAAATGATAAATGGGTTATACTTGTATAGCGCTTTTCTACCTTCAAGGTACTCAAAGCGCTTTGACAGTATTTCCACATTAGATATATTTTTTGTAAGAACCACAATTAATAAATATATTTCAGTGAATAACTTATTGTTCAAATCTGTATATAAATATGTACATAAAGTGTTGTAATTATATTGTAAAATGGATGGATGGATGGATGGATGGACGTTTAAAACAAAACTGTTATTAATTAGTAAGTATACATTTTTTTAACCTTTTTAGAGAAAATCAAATCATTGTAGTAAATTATGCAAATTAAACGATGATGTCATGGTGACCACGCCCAGAGCCACGCCCATAACCACGCCCCCACCGCCACAGGTATCTTGGCAGTTTATGGGAAACACTGCTATACACTACTTTGTCTTAGAAATGACAACAGCGGAGTATGCATGTGCATATACGAGCAAGTCTGCCCCACAACAAGAGGATAGAGCGTCTGACTACAATGGTGGACTCGCGCAAAGCTCTTTGGGTACATATCTACCATATATGGAGATATGTGCTGACAACTGGGAAAAATGTCACAAATTGAGGCAAATTCCTAACGGCTCGTTTGGAGAAAATGGAAGGCAAGATGGTTTTATTATATTTTTATTACATATTTATCATTATCTCCGCAATGCCTCCATGGTTTGATTTTCGGGACTTATGCAGATCCCAAATACACAAAAAACAGGTACCAATAGAGAAGAAAGGTTGGTTTTGTATAATAGGTCTCCCTGACAAAAAAAAAAGACCCCAATATTTGGTCTAGGGTTGTACGTTAAATATTGGTACTAATAAAGTACCATGGTACTATTGAATTAAAAACGGTACTATACTGCTTTTGAAAAATACCGGTACTTTTTTCTTCGGACATGAAAGCGCGTCGTCACGTCGTGACATTGCTTGTAAAACGAGCAGAGGCGCATGTTAGGCAAATACTTACAAGCAGAAACAGTGTGGCAATAGAAAAGGTAGAATGGACGTATTTTGGCTTAAAATCTTACGATAAAGTTGAAGCTATAAACACTGAAGTGCCGATCTGCAAGAGGCGCTTAGCTCGTGCTCTTGTTAGCCGTTAGCTAGCTAGCAGCTAACATCCATCTGCTGTCAGCAGTGTTTTAGCTACTTCTAAATCACTAATCCAATCACTAATGCATGTTGCCATGTCGACAAATAAACTGTTTCTTACAAGTATCCTCCCTGCAGGATGAGGAATAGCTAAACATGTTTCACTACACACCGTAGGAGAATAGTGGATACAATAGAGAACCGCTAACAGGCTAGCGCTCCTGAATATAAACAAATTACGTGGGCGGGTCTACACAGACATCGACTGTAACGATACCAAGTACAAGAGCCGTACATAGTCGATACAACAATGATTACGTCAAAACATTTTATTATCACAAAATCCATCCATCCATTTTATACCGCTTGTCCCTATTGCGGGAGGTGCTGGAGCCTCTCTCTTCTTTTGTTATTGTTTGTAAAGTCAGCAAATACGTTCCTGGACACAGGAGAATTTTAATTATGACCAATGTATGATCCTGGTATTGGATTGATACCAAAATGTGTGTAAACTATCAAACAACAAAAGAACAAGTGATTATTACATTTTAACAGAAGTGTAGATATAAAAATGTTAAAACAGAAAGTAAGCAGATATTAAAGGAAGATTAATAATCAATTTCTCTTGCTTGTCCTTCATAATTTTGACAGAATAATAGAATGTGAAATGACACAATATGTTACTGCATATGTCACTAGCCAAGCTAGGAGCCTTTGTTTGCTTACTTACTATTAAAAGACAAGTGGTCTAGTATATTCACTATTTTATTTAATGCCAAAATTCTTCTTTGATTGCAATGAGAAACATATGTATAATAAGATTTTCTGTTCAAATAAATCCAATATTTTTGTACACATTTTTGTGGTCCCCTTTATTTAGAAAATATTCAAAAAGTATCAAAATACATTCTGGTACGGTACGGGGACAACCCTAATTTCGTCACATTTCCTCACTGCTCTATGGTCATTAACCTAATCAATGCCATAACAGGTCGTGCCACCTTTCTGGCAACCATCCGCGATAGAGGTAAAGGTAAATGATTGTACAGTCAAACTAAATAGTGTTATTAATCAGTGACTTTACATAATTAATGCAATATTTCTGTACTTAATCACATGATTTAACCTGTTATTTTTGACAGCCCATATTCAATATATTTATTTCAGTAATTTTATGTTGGATCGTTTTCACGCTTTTTAAAAGATACAATTGCTGTTCCAATATTTTATTTATCCTGCGGTGTTACATGTACACTTAGCACTATTTTTCATGTGCTTTATGTCTGTACAGCCTTTTGGTCAACTAGGGTTGTTTTAAAGGCCTACTGAAATTAATTTTTTTTATTTAAACGGGGATAGCAGATCCATTCTATGTGTCATACTTGATCATTTTGCGATATTGCCATATTTTTGCTGAAAGGTTTTAGTATAGAACAACAACGATAAAGTTCGCAAATTTTGGTCTCTGATAAAAAAAAGCCTTGCCCCTACCGGAAGTAGCGTGACGTCACAGGAAGAAGGGCTGCTCACATTTTCCTATTGTGTTCAATGTAGCGAGAGAGATTCAGACCGAGAAAGCGACGATTACCCCATTAATTTAAGCGAGGATGAAAGATTCGTGGATGAGGAACGTGAAAGTGAAGGACTAGCGTGCAGTGCAGGACGTATCTTTTTTCGCTCTGACCGTAACTTAGGTACAAGGGTTCATTGGATTCCACACTCTCTCCTTTTTCTATTGTGGATCACGGATTTGTATTTTAAACCACCTCGGATACTATATCCTCTTGAAAATGAGAGTTCGAGAACGCAAAATGGACATTCACAGTGACTTTTATCTCCACGACAATACATCGGTGAAGCTCTTTAGCTACGGAGCTAACGTGATAGCATCGTGCTTAAATGCAGATAGAAACAAAATAAATAAACCCGACTGGAAGGATAGACAGAAAATCAACAATACTATTAAACCATGGACATGTAAATTAAGGCTGCAGCTAACGATTATTTTTCTATCGATTAATCTATAGATTATTTTTTTTCGATTAATCGGTTAATCTATAGATAATTTTTTCGATTCATCTATAGATTATTTTTCCTTTTACCAATTTTTATTTTTTTTATTTTATCTAAAATGAAGATGAAAAAATAAAAGTAGGCCAGTTTTTTCAAAAGGCATGGCTTTTATTTACAAAAAAAAAAGTATGGCCACTCAGTCAACATTGACAACAACATGACAAAATATTCTGTAACAATGTAAACATTTAAAACTTTTAACATTCAACAAAATTAAAAGTATCTTATTTGCTTTTTAATGTGCAAATATAAAAGTAAACATCCAGTGCAAATCTTAATAATCTGCAATAGTATAAGCATTTCAAAAGTAAAAGTATTGCTTATTTTGCTTTAAAATGTGCAAAAATAAAGATAAACATCCAATACAAAAAAGTGCAAAACGAAATATTCTCTAACAACAGTGTAAACATTTCAACAAAAGTGAAAGTATTGCTTATTTGCTAAAATGTGCAAAAATAAAGATAAACATCCAATACAAAAAAGTGCCAATCTAAATATTCTGGAGCACTGTAAACATTAAGTATTGCTTTTAAAATGTGCAAAATAAACATCCAGTCCAACACAGTACACAATAACCAATTCTACTCATTCCAGTGAGTGACTAACAGTTGTAATGAAGAAAGGTTAGCATGTCTATTTGCTTTGCTTCTTTTCTTGTTTACAATATTCCCAGCAGCTGAAAATAGGCGCTCAGAAGGGGTCGATGTGGCTGGAACTGAGAGGTAATTAGCCTTCACCTCAAACCAGGACTGCGAGCGAGCTGAGCTGCAGTTTAAGTTTCTAGTAGGTCAACGGGCTCATAGTGATGTTACTAGTAGTTGACTGGGAGGTGTTTATTATCATTTGGGGAGAGTCCGCTGCCTGATGCTCCCCTGCTAAACACCTATCTGCTCGACGCTGAAGCGCTGACTACATGCGCTATGAATACGCACTGCTGATTGGCTGATAATGCTTCGTGTGTACCAATCAGATGGTTGTGTGGGTGGGAAAATGCTGCGTGTGTACCAATCAGATGGCTGTATGGGTGGGACAATGCTGCGTGCTGAGACAGAGGCAGAGGAGCAAAGCAACTTGTTAAGACTTTAGCAGCTAAAGTTAGCTTTAGCTTAGAAACTCGTTCGGTACACCCCCGTACCGAACCGAAAGCCCCGTACCGAAACGGTTCAATACAAAACACATACCGTTACACCCCTAGCAGATACAAATGACACATTAATGTTTTTGTGTAATGATGACAACATATGCTAACGCGGACGATTGACTAGTTGATGGTTGATGGTTTTCTTTTCAAATGTTCGTTCATAGCCGTTGTGCTGCTAAGATAGGCCATTTCCGCTCGACACAGTGTGCATACAACAACATTATTAGGCTGTGTATTGAAATACTCCCACACTTTTGACGACTTTTGGCGTGCGTTTTTCCCCTCGCTCGCACAGTCTGCTTTGCGCTCCGCCATGACGGTAGTGTGACATAAATATGCGACGCGTCGACGCACAAAAACGCCGTCGGCGTATTTACGTAACCGATGACGTCGACTATGTCGACGTGTCGTTTCAGCCTTAATGTAAATACACGGTTAATGCTTTCCAGGCTGGCGAAGCTTAACAATGCTGTTGCTAACAACGTCATTGAAGCTAACTTAGCAACGGGACCTCACAGAGCTATGCTAAAAACATTAGCGCTCCACCTACGCCAGCCTACCCTCATCTGCTCATCAACACCCGTGCTCACCTGTGTTCCAGCGATCGACGAAAGACTTCCCCCGATCATAGATGCGGTCGGCGGCCCGGAGACGGAGGAAGTCAAGGTGAGGTCGGCGGCTAGCGCGTCTGCTATCCATCTCAAAGTCCTCCTGGTTGTGTTGCTGTAGTCCGCCGCTAATACACCGATCCCACCTACAACTTTCTTCTTTGCAGTCTTCATTGTTCATTAAACAAATTGCAAAAGATTCACCAATACAGATGTCCAGAATACTGTGGAATTTTGAGATGAAAACAGAGCTTTTTGTATTGGATTCAATGGGGCCCGAATACTTCCGTTTCAACGATTGACGTCACGCGCATACGTCATGATCCATAAACGTTTTCAACCGGAAGTTTAGCGGGAAATTTAAAATTGCACTTTATAGGTTAACCCGGCCGAATTGGCATGTGTTGCAATGTTAAGATTTCATCATTGATATATAAACTATCAGACTGCGTGGTCGGTAGTAGTGTGTTTCAGTAGGCCTTTAAATGTGCTGTATAAATGAATAAACTGAACTAAAAAACCTTCACAGACAAGGTACGGTAAATTTATAAAATGAATACGAAAACAGGAACTACGCAAAGTCTATATACTATTTGCTAATTGCGTATTTCATATGAGAATGTATTTTTTCACATTTGTTTTACAAAATGTATACCATTTGACTAAATCTGGCCTCTATACAGTGGGCAAATCCTGTTTATGCTTGTGGGCTGTAAAACAACACTTTACCCCAATTAGAGCCTGGGAAGGGTATTACTTGGGCTAATCATGTCATTAAAGAACTGGCAAAAAAGGACTTAAAAAAAAAAAGATTTCTAAAATTTGTTTCCTGAGTGCAAATATTTTACTTAAAATATAAGTACATTTTGTTAGCTTTATCACACAAAGAAACAGTCTTTTATCGTTCAACCACATAAAGACTGTTTCTTTGTCTATGTTTAAAGGGACAAAGTGTCCTCAAGCAAACTTTCCTGGTTTTATTTCATCTCTCAGCAAACATCATGATTACAGATTTTTGATTTCATGGAGATTTGGGGAGGTAGGGGGGCCTTGCAAACGTTGGACTTGTCCAAAAACAGATCAGGCAGACACATTCTCGTCAAGCAAACCAACACACACTTGCCTGGCTTGAGATCAGGGCCCCATTTCACACTGGTTGGCCTTTGGGAGACCTGATTACACCACAGGAAGGAGGAGGAGAAGAAAGAACGGCGGTGGGATAAAAAAGACGAGGACAGAAGACGGGGAAAGTGAAAAAGAAAGGAGCAAACAAATAATACAAACTTGGTAAAGCCCCTTTGCTGGGCTGGGGCTGCAGAGTGTGTGCGTGTGTGTGTGCGTGCGTGTTTGTGTGTGTGTGAACAGAGTGACGGGGATTAGGACAGATCCTGGGCTGTCCAACTCACAGCTGGCTGATGATCCAATCCTGGAGAGCAGTGCAGCTCACCAGCCGCCATGGGATCCCCGATTGCATGTGCATGTCTATGTGTGTGTGTGCGTGTGTATGGGCATGTGGTTCCACAACTGATGTGCATATCAGCGTAAATAATGGCAAAGCCGCTGTTGTGTTATTTATTTCAGGTATTTATCAGAAAGTGAAAGCAGACAGAAAATCAAACAGGCGGTCTTTGCATCACAAGTCCTCCGTTTGAAGGCGAGCTGTGATCACTTGCGCCGCGGAGCGGACAGAATTAAAGAGGAGAGCGAGCGAGCGGCGGAGGGGGAATCAAAGAGTTCCTTTTCCTCGATCGGTTGGGTCAAACAGGGAGCTCTGTGATGTACACACCGTTTTACAACACAACCACAAACACACAGCAGACCACCACCACGCCTGCAAAGACCCTCATCAGTCTCGTCACACAGCTCCGTGTGACCCCTAAAGGCCTGCAGATGGACAGAAAGAGACACCGAGCGGGAACAGCAGGAACATGGAGACGTTCAAATTAGTAGAGAACAGCATGACGGGGACAAAAAAGAAGTTGTCTATTGCAGCATGAAATCTAACTATGGCCATTTCATTAGGTACGTCTGCAAAGCCTAATGAGATCCAACGCAAGAGAGCTGTATCATCCGTATTTCTGTCCAATAATGTTCGGTCTTGATTGACACTGATATTGAGACATATAAATCTCTTCCAAAAATATTTTAAACAAGCCTAAGCATAAATGCAGTGCAGTTCTACACCTTAGCACATCACAACCACTAATTAATAAATAATTCCGTAGAACTTTCACGGTCAAACCATTCAATAAATATATACACCAGGGTTTCTGCACGTATTAGCAAATCGAATTTAACCGTTAACGTTTTTCTAGGCCTTTTTAATGCAGCTTCAAACAATTTTAATGCCCATGTCCTGCAGATCTGCATTGCATATAATCAAAAGCATACAATTGTCCGCATAGACAAAATTGTCAGCATTTGACAATAATAATGTCGAATAGTTGAAAGGTTTACATACAATAACTGTGGCCAAATTAAGCGCACATGTTTAATAATAATGTAAGTAAACCTTTCAATAAAGCAATAAAAAAATGTTATTAACATGCATGCCCAGCCAAGCGAACATCTGTGATCATTTCCACGTGGACTGGGGTGTAACAAGACTATGTTTACACTGCAGGCCAACATGGACCAAATCTGATTTTTTTACAGCTGACTATTTAGATTATAAGTAAAAATTGATCTCTATCAAAATCCAGTATAAACACGCACAGGCCCCAATGTAGCCTCAACATCACTTGCATGCGCAGTTCGAGAAAGTGAAAACAAAGGAAGTTGACCAGATCCCGTGAATGAACAAGGAAGTCGCTACTACACCAGAAAACATGGACGCCACAGATCAGCGTGTTTGTGGGTTTGTGCCCTGGCTGTTGTGTAGGGAAGTAGGCAGATGATGGAAAACAACTGCAGGAGGAGGAAGAAGATAATTGCAAAAAGGGAAAGTGATCGTGCCGCACACACAAATGACATAGTTTGACCAAAAATGAGGTAAAAGTAGCAAATAGGTGGCATTGCCTTTTAGACTGTAGTCACGTTTGAAATTAATAATAATAATAATACCTGGGATTTATATAGCGCTTTTCTAAGAACCCAAAGTCGCTTTACATGTTAAAAACCCATCATTCATTCACACCTGGTGGTGGTAAGCTACTTTCGTAGCCACAGCTGCCCTGGGGTAGACTGACGGAAGCGTGGCTGCCAATTTGCGCCTACGGCCCCTCCGACCACCACCTATCATTCATTTAACATTCATTCACCAGTGTGAGCGGCACCGGGGGCAAGGGTGAAGTGTCCTGCCCAAGGACACAACGGCATGGTAAGAGGCGGGGAGCGAACCTGCAACCCTCAGGTTTCTGACACGGGCGCTCTACCCACTATGCCATGCCGCCCCAAAAGAAAAGAGCAGACTCCAATTGGATTTGGACTACCTCCTGATGTGGCCCAAATCTGATGTGAAAATATCAGATCTGAAGCACTTTGGAGAGTTTAGATTGGAAAAATAATATCCGAGCTGTTTCACTTGAGCGCAAAAAAAAATCTGATTTGGTGTCCAGTGTAAACGGAGTCAAATGAATGTGATAGGATTAGTGTGCGCGCACACTTTAATACATCTGGATTTTTTCTTGCATACGCTGTTTAAGGAATTTGAACAATTACCAATTTTAGTAGGAAATCCACACAACTCTTATTAAATGAGGCCCCTGGTCTTTGGCTTTCCAAAAATGTGGTCTCATCAACGATTTGACCTGAAGTCTCACAACCTAAGAAGTGTGAACTCTTGCAGGATTTGGGATTGATGGGCCACTCAAGCTTCAAGTTCAAAGTTCTTGCGTAACAGACCGTTGGCCAGTAATAGAATAACCTTCTCGTCAAGGTAAAGAAATCAGAAGTGGCTTTTCAATGCTAATAACCAGAAATTTAATTAGAATGGTCGCAACCTCAGCCAAGTTAACAGCTGTCAAACATCAATCGTGCATCTGCAGAGCGATAAAACCACTTTAGGCCAGTGACTTCTCTTGTCCAGCTCAGCGTCTCTGTATGGTTCTGCACAACTGGTTAGAAAATACACTCAGACACACATGACAGCTCGCCATGCAGCCAGAGTGTTAGCGCTGGCCAGCTGACAGACAAACACACTAAAACATGCATCAGAGAGGGGCGCACACGCACGCACGCACGCACACACACACACACACACACACACACACACACACACACACACACACGCACACACACGCACACACGCACACCCTGAAGCACCGTAGGGCTCCACCACCACATCTGTGACCATCTCAAACACCCCGGCTGTGGGCGGCGCGCACCGGTGCGTTGGCACGGGTAGGTGTGGGCAGGGGGAGGGCGGTCGGTGGGGTCAGCACCGGTCAGAAGATGACAGGAGGGACGCAGCAGAGGATTTAGACGCAAGATGGATAAACACTTGGACAGAAAGGATGTATGAGATGGACATGAGAGGGGAGCCGGTAGCGCCTGTAGGGAGAGCGCTGGTAGGGGGGCAGTAAGGCCACATTGTCCTGAATTTGCGTATGTGTGTGTGTGTGTGTGTGTGTGTGTGTACACGCCAGGGACAGGAGAAAGGCTCAAGTACCAGTTTGGCTCTGTTGGCGCCGGGCATCGGCCTGGTGCCACAGAGCAGCTAGAGTGTGTGTGTGTGTGTGTGTATTATGTTGTGGCATGCCTAACAGGATTATAGGTGACCTGGTGGGGTCCAGTTGGTCCCGAGACCAAGGGACAGCAGTGCCCATGTGTGTTTATGTGTGTGTGGTTGGTTTAATAGGATTAGCGGCTACCTGGTGCTGTACAGTTGGTGTGCTGGTCTGAACTGGACCGGACCGGCCTGAGCCAAGCTGAGCTTGGGCAGAGGGGCGCGCTGCGAGTGTGTTGGCATGCATAATAGGATTAGGTACTACCTGGTGAGGTGCAGTTGGCGCTGGGCGTTTGCCAGCTGTTCCGCCAGGCTCAGGGCTTCGGCCTGCCATTGGCTCCCATCCTTTTGGACCGCCTCCAGACGCTGCCGACAGCCAACCAGCTCTGAGCTCAGCTTTTCCACTTCCTGTCCCGCCGAGACGAATGGGGAGAGGAAGGAGGGAGACATGAGGACAGAACGAGCTGAGCGGTGCAAGCAAACAAGCATCTTAACATTAAATAACCTGTTAAGAACATTTAGGAAGTCCCAGTTTATACAAAACCTGTGAAATCTTGCAACATCAGATAAATACCTTGTCTCATTTCATGTTGAATTATTAATAAAGTGCTCTAAAATCATTATAATTAATGGCAGATTTTTACCTGTGTAGATTTTTCCAACTGCCTGCTCATTTTGGATTGGAGGTCTTGGAGTTCTTGCTCAGCCTCCTCCTTTTTGAGTCGAGCAGCGCTGAGCTGATACAGCACGTCCGCACAAACCTACAAGCGGTTCACAATTAAAAACTAATTTAAGTCATCATTTGCTGCTTAAAAGCTGCAACGGTCTATGCTGGAATAAACTGATCATGTATGCCGTAATATCCTTAAGTCTTCTTCCAGGTTAAAATACATTTCTAGAATTTGTTGCTACTTAGGTTGCACATTAGAGGTGGGAATCTTTGGGCACCTCAGGATTCAATTACGATTACGGAGCTACGATTTGATTTAAAATAGATTTTTGATGCATCTATAATTTATGTACATTGATGCAGTTTTACTTTTTTTTTTGTTTCACTAAATAAGCGTTTATCACTTGCAACTTTAAAAAAGAGCGCAATTGTAAAAGGAAACAGTTAAATTAATCCTCACATTTACTAAATTAATGGAAATGGGTGCAAAACTGGAACATAAGTGGTGGCTCGCTGCAGTCAGCCTAATTTTAGAACTGTCTGCATTACTTTATTAAGAATAAGTAAATCAATTAGACGTTTACTAATCGATTTAATGATCGTCCATGTCCGAAATGCGATGCATCTAAAAAAATAAAAAAATGTCCCCCCCAACTCTATTGCACATGCATGAATTTCAATTTAGAAAGTTTTAAACTATCCCAAAAACGTTTTGCTCACTTAAATTACCTTATATCATTATCCATGTCTTCATTTTACTAAATGAATCAACAGAAGGGGAAATAAGGCCTTTTTGCCACAGCCTTATTACACAAAAAGAGATGTTGTGCTGCCATCTAGTGGACGTATGGGGTAATACAACTAAGACAACACACCGTAAGGATGTTGTGAACCAAAGCAGTTATTTATTTAGCATTAAAAACCAGGTGATCCCCCCTCCTTTTGTTTCTCTTTATAATCCAATTATTCGATTAATATATGTAATGGTGATAATAGAGGTACATATTATTCATTATCAATATTGTTATTACTGTCAGTTTTATATTGTTTCAATTGTGGTGTAAAAATATACATTGTTAAGACTGTGTTATTACTTTCTACTTCACTAATCTGTTTTTATTAAAACGGCATCATATTTTTATATATTGTATCTGCTGATATAGTTCTGATGTTGTTGTTTTGTTGTCTCTGTGTCTTTTTTTTTTTGATTGGTTGAGACTTTTATTAGTAGATTGCACAGTACAGTACATATTCCGTACAATTAACCACTAAATGGTAACACCCGAATAAGTTTTTCAACTTGTTTAAGTCGGGGTCCATGTTAATCAATTCATTCTTTCCCCCTTTTGTCTCCACAATCCCACCCAGTTTTCTTTTTTTCTTCTTTATATGCCCTCCTGCTCTGGTCCAGTTGCACCAAATACTAAATATGTCCAAACATTGAATAAAGTTAAATACAAATAAGGCAACATGAGAAATATCCCACAGTTTTCTTTTGTAAAGTATCGTCAGACACAGGCATCTAAAACCCTGTTTACGCTGCAGACCAAATCAGATTTTTTTGCCTGTCTAAATGCTCCAAAGTGCTTCAAATCTGAACTTTTCGCATCAGATTCAGGCCACATCAGGAGGTTGTCCAAATCAAGTTTGTAATCCGATCTTTTCAAATGTGGCTTCAGTCTAAACGGCAATGTGACCTAAATGTGACTTTTTTGTTAGCTTTGGGCGAGCTACATCATTCGTGTGCACGGGGAAAGACGCAGCCCGCCAGCGGAAGTGGATACTTCATCTAAACATCCGGTTTAGGTGGGCAAAGTCTATTTTTGATGGCCAAATTTTATGTGCATCATTAGTCAATATTGCGCAAATAATAGGCTATATGTAATATATGAATATATATTTTGATTCCGAAGAAATAGTGTTTGTAGAAGGACCGGAATTGACGCTGCGGCCTATTTGCTTACATGTGAGTTGAAAAATAAAGCTAACATAGATCCACGCTGATGTCCGTGTCTCCTCTACTTAACAGCCATAAAAATATTAGAACTTTTCCAAATATTACACTCATATAATTCCTTGTTTATTTATGGAATCCGGTCAACTTCCTTTGTTTTCACTTTATCGAACTGCGCATGCATATCACATTAAGGCCACATTGGGCCATGCGCGTGTTTACACTGGAGTGTGATTAAAATCACATTTTATTTGCAGTGTAAACAGTCAGCTTGAAAAAAATCTGATTTAAAAGAAAGTCCGATTTGGGCCACTTTGGCCTGCAGTATAAACGTAGTCAAAATCAACAATATTATTTGCCCATGCTGCTGTAGAGGACAGGTTAAAAAAACAACAACATGTGACTGTACCTTGCTGTTGTCTTTTTCCAAACTCGTAAGTTTGCTCTGTGCAACTTCTAGCTGAATGGTCAGTGAGCTCTTGTCCGCATGAAGTCTATCCAGCTCGCCCTCCAGGTCTGCTGCACGCTGGGACAACCAGGCCACCTAAAACATATGAGTTGCCTGATAATCTTGTACCTGATGGAATAGCAAGTGCAAGTGGAACAATAATCAACGTAATAATAATAATGTTCCTGTGAGTGTAGTAAGATGTTATATTAATGTGTCTGCAAGTTTCCTTTACTGTATTTGCCAGCTCCTCTTTCTGCCTGCGCCCCTCGTTGCGTCCCTCCTCTCGGGCCTCGGCCAGTCTCTCCTGCGAGGCCTGTGCGTCTTGCTCTCGCTGCGCCGTCTGCCGAGCCAATTCCCGCGACAGCTGCTGGCACTGCACCTCCACCTGCACGGCCACGCACAACAAGTCATCTAGCAAATCGTGCTACTGATTTGGACGAGTCGCGGTTGAGAATAGCAAACAATCTGACCTCAGCTTTGTGCAGGTTGGCTTCCTCTGCTATCTCCACGGCGTGTTTGACCTGCAGACACGCCGACCACTCCCTGTGCTGCACTTCCTGCCGAGCGGCCCGCGTGGCGCTAAGAGCCACCAGCAGCTCGTCGCGCTCCCTGCGAGCAAGCATGCATGTAATCACAGAAAACATGCATTATTTCCTTGACTTCCTCCACGTACTTGGTAAGTCTATCCAGAGCCTGGACGTGCGCGTTGGTAGGTGCCCCAGCCAACAGCGCCTCCTGCTGCGCGCACTTCAGACACAAGCCGGCCACGCGGGGCGCCCCGTTATTTCGCTGAGCATCCACCGCCTCCTTTTCGCTGCGTCTGAGGCGAGCAGTCACATCCTCACACTCCTTCTGGCTGAGCGACAGGTCCCTCCTGGCGGTGAAAGCAATGGAGGGGAAAGCAGGTAAGGCTGGAAGGAAATGTCTCAAGGTTGAAAGAAGAAGAAAAAGTGACCTGAGGGAGATGACCTGAGCCTCCATTGTTTCAATCTGGGCCTGGTGCATTAGCTTCAACTGCTCCTGACACAAACATCACATTTAGTCAGTCAATTAATTACATCTAAAATACTAGCTCTCTCAGTGGTAAAGTGTGTTTATTTAAAAAAACTTATTTTTGAAAATACTGTAAATGTTCAAATTAAAGGGCAACTGCACTTTTTGGGGAATTTTGCCTATAGTTCAATCATTATGAAAGACATGACGACGAACAGATTTTTTTTTTTAAGTAAGCAGCAAGTACAGTACAGTTAGTAGAACAACTGTGTTTTCATTACTGTGTATTTGATAGGTGCCATTGCCCCGGAATTGGACAAGGAAGCGATCGAACTGTGCCAAAACCAATCCTTTGGTCTGATGTGTGATGAAAGCACAAGCAGCAACACGGATAAAGTATGTATTTTGTATTTACAATTCTCTTGTAAAGTAATTTTGTGGCTGCTGTTAGTGAAAATTCAAGTATTTATTTTATTATTTTTTATATATATAATAAAATAAAAACTAGAATTTCAGTGATTTTCAGCTATATATATATATAATTCACTGGTCTCAAGGTTGGCAAGTATGGCCCCCACTACAATGTAAATATAGCATTTACAGAAATAACATACTTTAATGCATTTTTTTCCAAAATTATACATTGATTGTTTAATAATAACATTTTCTAATACAAACACAAAAGTATATACAGGTAGTCCTGTATGGCAGCTCCCGCCATCAGTGTGTGAATGTGTGTGTGAGTGGGTGAATGTGGAAATAGTGTCAAAGCGCTTTGAGTACCTTGAAGGTAGAAAAGCGCTATACAAGTATAACCCATAGTCCTCGGGGTGTGAACGAGTTCCGTCCCTAGACTGTGATGTACAGTAAGTCGACTTCAAGTGTAAGTGGAATCTTTTAGATACAGCTAAATCAACACTTAAGTCACTCACACTGTACACAGGACACATGGAGGACATGCAATAACGTAATAAAAAGACAAAACTAAAATGAAACCGTACCGTAATTTAAAAAATATCCATCACTGATGCCTATTGGGAGTGAACATGATGTAAGCTACTTTTCTGAGACCATTATTTTGTTCAGTGTTGTTATTGTTATGGCCGGAATTGGGTTGTTTCTCCTTAACCTATTGAAGACTGATGGGGAAACGAAGCTAGTTGTTAATAAAGTGCCCCCCAAAATTAATGGCTGGCATTCTTCCTTCATAATAAGCTTTTACAATGTCAGTAGTCATCTTTATAAGAGACTCAAATATATTAATTAAGATATATTAATTATTAAAAATGAATTAAGTGTAGAGAGCACAATTGAGTTAGATGCTGATTTGGCGCAGGTGCAGCCTGTTTTGTTTTTGCAATGTAGAGTTTGTTGATGACCACCTCCTCGTAGACATTAAAATAGCTTATCTTTATCCTGAATAATGGCAGTTCAGACAGGTGTGGCCATTTTTAAGCACGTAATATATGTTTCTGTGGCGTGCACGAGCTGTAACTCATTTTCAAGCAAGTCTGGTGTTTACGGACCAGAATTATGCTTTTAATCAATTTATTGAGCGCGTTCGTAACCGTGAAACATTGTAAACCAAGGGGCACCTGTAAACACAGTATATGACTTATATTGGACGAAAACAAACCAGCTCATGTTTCCACCTGGCGTGTTCCCCTCCCGACATCGCAGGACTGTCATCCGTTACACGTTCATTCCCCTAAAAAAATATAAAATACATGAATACAATTAGTGCTGTGCGATATAATGATAAATATCAGAGTATGACATAAAAATGTCTGTCGTACGATTTAATTCTCTACTGTTTATACTGTAATTTTAACGTCTGGGCTGCGGCTACTTTGCGGTAGCATTTTAAATGTCATTTGAAAGAACTTTACGGCAAGAGCCAGCGGGAGCATGGATGTCAACAACAGCGAGAGCAAAATGGAAGCTAAACCAACAAAACCACAAGATAATTTTTTACCATAAAGAGGGAGGAGGGAACTTCTTTGATTGGATTTGAAAAAGTCAGGCACCAACCAAACAACGTTAATCTGTAAAACATGCCGCCAACGAGTCGTTACTGGCGACTTGAACGTGTCTATTATTTTCTATCACTTGAAGAGACGACAAGGAGGAACAGTACAGAGACAGTGTTAAAATCCGGCAAAATTACCTTACCTAACCTTAGTTACCTCAAAACTAAACGAGCCTGACACAACCTATGACAAGCAGTCCTTCAGACACCAAGACAGTACAAATGCCATCTCTGAATTCATCAGATTCACATTTATTTGCCAAATATGTTTTAACACACAAGAAATTTGACTTGGTAGACTGTGCTCTCAGTGTTCAATGGAAGAAGCAAAAAAAAAACCTGCAACAACTACGAGGGAGCACAGTACCGTGGCGGCCATCCGCGGCGCCATCTTGGTATGAAAACAAAGAGGGAAACATTAAATATCACAAAGGACATAAAAAACATTGAAAGACCACAGAGTTAATGCAACCAGCTGCCACTACAGAGGCTCTATTTCTATTTCTATCTGTGGGCTCTGTACCGAGGATGTCGTTGTGGCTTGTACAGCCCTTTGAGACACTTGTGATTTAGGGCTATATAAATAAACATTGATTGATTGATTGATTGATTGATATTACAGCTACAAAAGGTAAAACACAACGAAGGACAAAAATAAAGAGCAATAAATAATACATGTTGCCCACATACAATTGCGCCATGCATGGGCCATGCATGGCTCCTTTGTTGCGCAGTCCCAAAGGGGCCTGATCCAAAAGGCAAAACACACACCAAAACGAGAGGGAAATATCAAGAACAGAAGGGATCACAAGAGCAAAGAGGATCTTGCTGATCCTAAAATGTAAATGTGTTTGTCCTTTTTATATTTAAGAAAATACACACATTTTATACATACACATACAGTGGGGCAAAAAAGTATTTAGTCAGCCACCCATTGATTGTCAATGGGTGGCTGACTAAATACTTTTTTGCCCCACTGTATATATATATATATATATATATATATATATATATATATATATATATACACATTTTCTACCGCTTGTCCCTTTTGGGGTTGCGGGGGTGCTGGGGCCTATCTCAGCTCCATTCGGGCGGAAGGCTGGGTACACCCTGGACAAGTCGCTACCTCATCGCAGGGCCAACACAGATAGACAACATTCAAACTCACATTCACACACTAGGGACCATTTAGTGTTGCCAATCAACCTATCCCCAGGTGCATGTCTATATATATATATATATATATATATATATATATATATATATATACACACTACTGTTCAAAAATTTGGGGTCACATTAAAATGTCCTTATTTTTCAATGAAGATAACTTTAAACTAGTCTTAACTTTAAAGATATACACTCTATACATTGCTAAAGTGGTAAATGACTATTCTAGCTGCAAATGTCTGGTTTTTGGTGCAATATCTACATAGGTGTATAGAGGCCCATTTCCAGCAACTATCACTCCAGTGTTCTAATGGTACAATGTGTTTGCTCATTGGCTCAGAAGGCTAATTGATGATTAGAAAACCCTTGTGCAATCATGTTCACACATCTGAAAACAGTTTAGCTCGTTACAGAAGCTACAAAACGGACCTTCCTTTGAGCAGATTGAGTTTCTGGAGCATCACATTTGTGGGGTCAATTAAACGCTCAAAATGGCCAGAAAAAGAGAACTTTCATCTGAAACTCGACAGTCCATTCTTGTTCTTAGAAATGAAGGCTATTCCACAAAATTGTTTTGGTGACCCCAAACTTTTGAACGGTAGTGTATATATATATATATATATATATATACACACTCACATACATACATACATACATACATACATACATACATATATATATATATATATATATATATCATACATACATACATACATATATATATATTATATATATATATATATATATATATATATATATATATATATATATATATATATATATATATACCGTAATTTCCGGACTATAAGCCGCTACTTTTCCCCCTCGTTCTGGTCCCTGCGGCTTATACAAGGGTGCGGCTTATTTACGGCCTGTTCTTCTCCGACACCGACGAAGAGGATTTCGGTGGTTTTAGTACGCAGGAGGAAGACGATGACACAATGATTAAAGACTGACTTTTCATATACCGGTAGGCTGGTTATTTTGATAACGTACAGGCGAGCACTTTGTATTACTTTGCACCGTTGTATTATTTGTACTCTGCACGAATGCTGTTCGCCATGTCAAAGATGTGAAAGTTTGATTGAATGATTGAAAGATTTATTGTTAATAAATGGGACGCTTTGCGTTCCCAAACAGTCATCTCTGTCCCGACAATCCCCTCCGTGGTAGCAGGAACCCCTATATAATAAGGTTATTACACATCAAAACCCTGCGGCTTATAGTCGGGTGCGGCTTATATATGGAGCAATCTGTATTTTCCCCTAAATTTAGCTGGTGCGGCTTATAGTCAGGTGCGGCTTATAGTCCGGAAATTGCGGTATATATATATATATATATATATATACACACACACGTGTATATATATATACATATATATACAGTGGGGCCAAAAAGTATTTAGTCAGCCACCCATTGATTGTCAATGGGTGGCTGACTAAATACTTTTTGGCCCCACTGTATATACATATATATATATATATACATGTGTATATATTGTGGGAAGCAGATCAGAATCATATCCATATTTAAGTGTTACTTCTTTCTAAACTCCTATAGTCATATAAAGAATAGCTAGTATTCTTCCTTCTTTTGAGTCTCATAGTAAGGTGTCGGCCTTCTAGATTGGAATGTGTCAGAGTAGAGATAACTCGGAGTAGTCTAAACAAAGGGAGTGGGGGCGAGGGACTTCCGGGGGTTTGAGGGGAGACCGAGCTAGACCGGGCGAGGAAACGCTGGTGTGCTAGATTGGTCCCACGTTTGTCCTCTAAGCTTGGAGAATAAACCACAAAATACCAACTTCTGCCTGGTGATTGAATATAAACATCAGCTTATGTGCCATAAGAGAATCTGGGAGAGACTAGCAATTTAAATTCCCCATTGGAGGAATGCTGGTCAACGCAACAATTTGGGGGCTCGTCCGGGATGGCACGCTGTTGATTGATGACTTCTTGCAATCTTCTGGACAGACTCAAATGGCCAATACAAGGTGAGCAGAGCCTTTTTATATAAAAATCTGCTTTAGGAGTCTGTCCTGAAGTCTGTAAGTCAAACACTATTTTGTAATCCCAGGCACGGATTGGTGATTTTGATAGATTGATTGCATTTTTGCCGAGCCTGCCATTGCATTAAAATTGTAAATAAGTGGTCAACTCAGGCCATTGTGTCTCGATTACCGTGACGGGCAGTTTCATTGACGAGTGAACTAATAGTTGGGTGTAGCTTACCCTGGGAATTTGGTCGTCCCTTAATGAGTTCGGGTTGCAAGAACACAGTGACGATAATAGGGCACTGAAACGTAAGGAAAAGGCTGGAGGCCATTTGTAAAAGGTACAATAAAGACTCCCGGGTTGCAAGATCCCAGTGACGATAATAGGGCACTGAAATTAAGAAAAAATAGACACAATGGCCTTGGAGTGTGACAAACAGAAATGTGATGGCAGCGGGGGAGGAATGTGATGAATCATTACTGTTTAATGATCAATTGAATGGACGGTTGTCGACAATGGAATTAGCAGGTAGAGTAAAAAAAAAAAAAAAAAAAAAGAGAGAACATTCCTTGAAAGGGTTAAGAGAGAGTTTACAATATTCGAAAAGTTGTGAACTCAAACGTCTGTTAAATTAAGAAAAGTAACTGGAAGTTTTATGGTAAAGTGAAACGCAGAGATAAGGGTAAGTGCAGCTTTTTCTTGTGTGTGTGTGTGTGTGTGTGTGTGCGTGTATGTGTGTGCTGCAGGTTGCGCGTGCTCGTGTGTGTGCGTAAGCGTTTGCTTGCTCATGTGCTTACACGTGTGTGTGTGTGCTTACACGTGTGTGTGTGTGTGTGTGTGTGTGTGTGTGTGTGTGTGTGTGTGCGTGTGTGTGTGTGTGCGCTGGTGAAAATGGAACAGGGTTGGTGCTCGAGAATTTAAGAGTTTGGCGTATGATAAAAGTAAACGGGGATTACGTGGAAAAACGAAATGCAGCAAAAGAACCGATGATTAATGAGACAAATAGGACAGAATAGACTGATTGGTGTTTTGTCTGCCGCGCATGCGCAAGACAATTCAAACGACCCGCCCAGACTTTGACTAGGCCACCGCCCCCTACTCCAGTGTCAAGAGAAAGAGGTATTAACACGCCCCCTCTAAGATTAATCCTGCCTCCGAAAATTAACCCCTTGTACACGTCTGACCATTTTCTCCGGCAGACATTTTTGACACATGACAATTATAGGGGCCTATTTCAATATAAGTCTCTTGCTGATGCATACATGCAAGCCATTGTTGACCTTGCTTTTCCACCTGTACCTCAGGGAGGGAACCTTTGGCCAAACACTTTGGACAAAGTTAACCCTGATATACACGGTGCCAAAACCAACATATGGCATGGATATATTATTCATCCCATGCAAAATAGGGCTAATGACAGAGCAACAAGGAAACGACTACTTAAATTACAGATCGCTGAAGATAAAAGGTTAAAAGAACCAAAAGGTCAAAGATCAGCTAGGGTATATTCAGCAGTGGGTGACCTTGCTTTTGAGTTCCAACAGGTGGAGGAAAGAATCCTCAACAGACGTGCGGTTGGACTCGGGTGGTGGACAACACGATGCTTCAAAGCCAGTCTGGGGTAGACACTGTTTCGGCTGTGACCAGCCTGGTCACTGGAGTCGTGACTGTCCAAACATTTCCGAACAGGAAAGGTTCCGTCGTGCCAACAAACGAACACGAAGGCGGGAAAGAGGACGCCCACATTAGGAGCCGCAGCAGGAAGTACCGACAGGACCCCTGCTGGACATGAGTGTCAACGAACAATGTTATCAGCCACCCATTTCGATTCTGAATGCAGAGGTACCAAAAAACTGTGTGCTTCCTCTTTAAAGGTCGAAGGCTTCGCTGGGGTCACAAGAAGGTTACCTGTCACCAAACCACTTTCGGTTCAGATTGCTGGACCTCCTTTACAGACTGTACCCTAACATTCAAATCGCACAGAAGGAACATTCCTGGTGTTACCTGACGGCTCAACCACCCAGCTGCGACACCACTACCACGGCCTGAAACAACAGGAATGGCTGACATCCAACTGCTCTAGCGGTGAAAACCCTGGTTGGCTGAGATGCTTCCGTGTGTTCTGCCACCCGACTCGCCATATGTTATGATTATTTATATACGTTGGAACTCAAGGTGTGGCTGCTCATGTTGACCTATCTTTGCAACAGCTAGCATGGTATAAGATGGACACAATTGATGTCCCACATTGTTCCCTTGCTCTCTGTCTCGCCTACAAAACCAAAGAAATTAGGTCCAATGATAAGACACGGCGTAGCTGCCAAACATTACACCGACACCCAACAGACCAAATTTAATTGGATTGACATGTTGCAATTAGCGTTAATGATCATTCGAAGGTCCGTGAATAAAACTGTTTTACCGCCCTTAGAGTTTTTCACCCTATGAGCTGCATACAGGTCAGCCATTCACAGGACCAGCAGCTCCCCATGGAAGGAGGACTCAGCGTAAAACCAAAATGGTATTTTACACAAAAAATTGCAGAATTTGTGTGCCAGTTCTTCTGTACAGATTCCCTTCCGCCCGCTGAGAGGGTCAAGATCAAGGTCATCAAACGCAAGTGGACGGAGCCCAGGTGGACTGGTCCCTTCAAGGTCGTGGAACGGACGTCCCACGCCCTTCGACTGGCTGGTAAAGGGGACACCTGGTACCACCTCTCCCTCTGCACTACTGCTGAAGAATCTGACAGATTACCAGCGGATGTCATTGCTGACATCGCCACAACATCTGCCCCTCTTGACCCCCTCGCCACAACATCTGCCCCTCAGCCCAGGAGACGAGAGAGATTTTCTACCTACATTACTCTTTTCAACTTCTATATTGTATATCCTTGTGTGAGACCAATCCAGTATGCTAAATGTTTCTTAGTTTTTCTTGCTTGTTTTCAGCATAACTATATGTGTCGTTACATTAAGTGAAAAGTTTGATGTTTATCCCCGTTTTGTTACCTAAATTACTCTGATATTGATAGACGAAAGGCAGGATGTTACACCCGACTAGTATTCCCTGACGGACTGGTGCTTGGGCGTGTTCTACTGTCTTTGTGTCTCAGTTCATCCTTCCTGACGACAGTGACTGACAAGTGTCTAAGAACATACAGCGGACTTTAAATAGACTGGGTCAAAGGGGATAGCAAGACTTATTTTTTGACCTGTGCAGTGTGATTAAGTACGGGGGACACAATAGCTATTACCGTGGTAATAACCTCTATATTTGTTACGACCCAACCCTGAACCATTGGTGTCGGATGCAGACAACATACTATGGTAAGTGGTGCCCATCGTCCCTTTTATGTTGTTTTGGGGGTTGACCTGACTGATACAGGCTCTAAAGGAATTATTCAAATTAATGTCCTTGAGAGGGCGTTAACTACCTCTACACCCTCTGTAGCACCTAAAGTACCACCCCACCTTGGTGGTGTTTCAAAGGCTCTCACATCTGTGCGTGCTAATGACATCACCACCGAAGGCCTGGTAACTTTGACCTTAGGAGCGGGTGCAGACAACCTGTGGCTCAGGTGGATGCCAAAACCTGGGTGACTGTGTTGCTTCTTCCGCTGGACGTCCCTTTTCCCACACTTACCCCGCCCCTTTTAAGTTGACTGCCATGTGTACCCTTCTGTTGACAATGCCACCTGACTTCTTCCCTTTGTGGCCCAAAAGCTGAATTACATGCGTTTTCAAATTACAGGACCCTCTTCGTCCCCCAACAAATTGGGTGACATTAACCGTTACTGGTGCACCACACTGATAGATGGCTCTAGGATAGGCCCTTGGGCACGAGCTGACTTATTCTGGTGTTGTGAGGAGCACAGATTGTACATTAGAATCCCGACGTCAGCCGTTGGGCTTTGTGCTATGGTTAGACTTATGACCCCAGTCACCAAATTAACACCCCTTGGAACTCCTGTTTCAGCGGCCTCTCTAACTCCCCGCCGCCATTGAGACTAACCAACCTGACTCGTGACACAGTTGAGGGACTTGCTGAACAACCTCCCTCAACACCATCCAGAATCGCACAGCCCCTTGTGCTAAGTGTCACTAAAGGGGGTCTAGCAAAGTGGTAACTTTAAGACTTTAATGTGGGGCGTGCTTTATAAGTTTTGTACAAGTAATAAAGATCTTATTAGAAGATCTTAAAGGGGGACTTGTGGGAAGCAGATCAGAATCATATCCATATTTAAGTGTTACTTCTTTCTAAACTCCTATAGTCATATAAAGAATAGCTAGTATTCTTCCTTCTTTTGAGTCTCATAGTAAGGTGTCGGCCTTCTAGATTGGAATGTGTCAGAGTAGAGATAACTCGGAGTAGTCTAAACAAAGGGAGTAGGGGCGAGGGACAGAGGGAAGATCACGGGACTTCCGGGGGTTTGAGGGGAGACTGAGCTAGACCGGGCGAGGAAACGCTGGTGTGCTAGATTGGTCTCACGTTTGTCCTCTAAGCTTGGAGAATAAACCACAAAATACCAACTTCTGCCTGGTGATTGAATATAAACATCAGCTTATGTGCCATAAGAGAATCTGGGAGAGACTAGCAATTTAAATTCCCCATTGGAGGAATGCTGGTCGACGCAACAATATACACATGTATACACAAACGTGAATGTCGTTATGGTTTGTGTAGCCCTTTGAGGCATTTGTGATTAAGCCCTATATAAATTGATTCATTGATAACATGTAAAAAATACTATATTGTGATAAATGTCGTTATCGGGATGTATATTTTTGTCCATATTACAATTAAGGTATATTATTTCAGCTGCATTAAGAACATGCAGTCTTCAATTGGCCACTAGAGGGCGTCATCACCTTTAGTGAAAATGTACATTAATTTGGCTTATAGCCTCAGTAAAGATTTTTTAGGACTTAAAGTTGCTGTTTGCAACTTGCTCACAGTCACATTTTTCAAAGCAATACATAACAAGAACACCATTGGCTAGCCATTAGTGGTTTAACAGAACATATTTGTGTTAAAACGGTCTATATTATTTACAATTACCAAGTTTGTGTAGTAACATTTTTCACCGGCCTGAATAAAAATGATTGGTGTTTACCGTCTCATCAGCACATACGCGTTGGAGCGTGTGCACACATACAACAGCAGTCCAAAAGAAGCACTGAAAAATATGCAGTCTTGTTGTTGTTATGATAGACTATACATTCAATGACAGCTAACACTAACTATCCAAATCGCTATTATTACCTAACATCCAAAACTAATGCACGTGCACTCATTTTATCTATTATGTCCAATATGTTAGAGAAAGGGGAATTAACAGCTTTTTTTAATAAGTTGCGTTTTTACTTATTTGTGTTTTTTTTGTACACATTTGATTTTCCGTATCAGTAAAATTTTCTGTTATAAGTCTATGTAGATCTATGTATAAGAGTATAGAGATGGGAGTGTGTTTTTCTTAATATATGACATTCAAAAAGGGCAATGTTAAAGAACAAGATATTGTATCATTTTGTGAAACTATTGCAATAAATTAGTAAAGAAAAATGTTACCAATGCAACTAAAGGACATAATAAATACTTATATTAGATTTTTACATAAGATTGTGGCAGACTTTACCGTGCGCTCCTTCGGAGAAGCATCTGCATGTTTGGCTTTGAGCTCGGACCACAGTTTCTCATTCTCCACCACCACCACTCGGATCCTTTGTTTGAGCCCATGCTGCTCTTCCTGTCACACCACCCACAAAAAAACTCAAACAAGTGGAGTGCAGAGAAGATGGCCGTAGAGCAGACTTGCATGCAAACCTTGCAGAATCGCACTTCAGCTTCCAGATGTTGGATGTAGTCGGACTGGTTGTGAGTCACTGGGACCAAGTCCTGCCAATCATAAGGGGTTTAAAAAAAATGTGCATCGATGACACTGCAGAAGCACTCCATGTCATGTGATGTGTTTTGTGTACCTTGGATGGCGAGGGAGGAGCAGGTATCTCCATGCCTTGCTTCAGTAAGAGGCTCTTCAGTTGATTGACTGCAAGCAGACACACATGTTGAAGTACTGGTACTGGCCCCTTGAGGTGCAGAGGAGGTCTCCCTCCAGCCCATGTCGTACAGTTGGGAAATCAAGGAATGTTGTTTTGGTAAAAAAATATTTCTGAAGTCACAAAAGTTCCTAAAGTTGGCATGTTTTGCTTTTTCTTGGGAAATTAATTCCAAAAGACGAAATAAGGCAAGAAGACAGGAAGAGAGTAATGTGTGGTGTGCTTAACCTCTTTTCAAACATTATGGGACAAAAAAGTGTTTCCAATATATTGATTTACCTGTGGCAGGCCGTCACAAGTAAATTTAAGGCCGCCACAAGTAATAAAATTTAAAAAACGCAGTAGACTTTGTTCGTCTCTCGCTTCAAACAGGGAGAAAGAGGTCTCACTCTGTGCATCGCTCTCCACACCTGAGCGCGTTTATTTAACTGAACACATTGAGCCCTCTTTTCACTCATTCACAATTTTTGTCTTGGTGGGCGGACAGCGGGGTGTCAGCTTCACACACACAGGAAACAGGTATAGACAGCCTCCCTACTCGCTACTCCATAGTGAGGAGTGCTTCAAAGTAACAAAAGTTAGGAGGAAAAAATATGATTACAAAGCCAAATGTCCCGTTGTGGTAATATTTCAGCATCAAATCGGATGGTCAATTTGAGCCCATCAACACGGCCGAATGAGCAACAATACTGTGATCACGTGATGTCAAACAAAAAGGGAACGTTCGACTCGTGTCACATTCAATATTTATTTAAGTTAAATTTTTGCTTACAAAAATGTGTCTATTTCAGGGGTCGGCAACCTTTACCACTCAAAGAGCCATTTTGGCAAGGGGGGGGATTGATGTGTGGGGGGATTTGGTGGTAGCGGGGGTGTATAATCTAGACCGGAAGAGTTAGGGTTGCATGGGATTCTGGGTATTGGTTGTGTTGTGTTTATGTTGTGTTACGGTGGGATGTTCTCCAGAAATGTGTTTTTCATTCTTTTTTGGTGTGGGTTCACAGTGTGGCGCATATTTGTAACGTAACAGTGTTAAAGTTGTTTGATACGGCTACCGTCAGTGTAACCTGTGTGGCTGATGACTAAGTATGCTTTGCTGTCTCCTATGTGTGCAAGTAAAAGCTACATTCAACATGTGGCCGGGCTGGCACGCAGTTTGTAAATGCTATAGAGAACAATTACTGCAGTGCAATCAGGGCACTCCCTTAATTTAGTAATTAGAGTGAAAATAGGATTCTATTTTCCCTGGGAGTTATCTAGGAGAGGCACTGAGATCCATAAGTCTCCTGGGAAAATCGGGGGGGTCGGTAAGTATGCAGCTGAGCCGCATCAGAGTGGTCAAAGAGTTGCATGCGGCTCCGGAGCCGTGGGTTGCTGACTCCTGGTCTATTTTATTTTTTGTTTTTTATTTATTTAGTGTAAAGTTCTTTACCTTCCAATTACAGTACAACAGTAAACAGTTCTACAGCAGTGGTGTGCCGTCAGGGCCAGCAAGGCCTTCTCTGCTGGCCTAACATAACCAGAAATCATAATCATAATTAAAGATAAAAGTAATTTTTTATTTACTTTGCCTAAATATCTAAAAGTATTCATATTCTCTTCATATCATATTATGCTCCTTCCAGCGCTGTTGTTTTTAGGTTATAGAGTTTTTATCCAATCAAAATTTAGCTAGCTTTGTTGCCATGCTGTTCAAAATCTGCCAGAGGCCTTCAGATTCAGCAATGCGGGCGTTCGTGCGCTGTAAGCGAACAGGGACATACAGGTGATAAGACAGTTGCGATAGACAATCAGATCACGAGTTGTTGTCAGAAAGGCCTTCTAGATGGCCTAAGGCAGATATATAGTGATGTTACGAGCCAGGTAACATAAGAACTTCATTACCCAGCATGCCACAGTAGTGAAGAGCATGCGCAGTTGCCCCGTTAAGGTAGACATGCCGGCAGCTTGAGCTTATCGATGAGCACGCTGTGGAGTAAACTTTAAGAACTTTGCAAGGCAATTTTCAAGAAGGATATTTAAAGAGAAACTACATCTTGTGAGACGATGTCGGCCAACCTCGGAAGCTAGCTCAGCTGTCCCAGCATTGAAATGTGAGTTCAGATATTAAATTTCTTTATTTTTTCACGTTTAATATGTTTTTTGCAATTTACATTTTGACAGTACCACATAAGATATGTTTTAATTGCTGATGCGGGTTTATTGATTTGTAAATGCGCCAGAAAATAACCTGTTTTGTACAATGTCGAGTAGTGCGTAAATGTGTTTCTGTATAGTATCTCCAGCAATGGTCATGTGGTGACATCAATCATGGTATTTTGAGAGGTAATTATTGAAGTCAGATATCACTGAAGGCCTAGGTGGGAAACGCACGGCCCGCCACTGTTCTACAGTAATGAGAAATAAAAGTATATATCCTTAAAATGGTTCTTTGCATTATGTTTATATATTATGATTACATTACATTATAAACACTACCCTTTTTATTGGTTATTTTTCAATTTAAGACTACGTGACAAATGCTCTGAGTTTGTCTGTATAAAGCCAAATATGTTTTAGTCAATTGTTGTTCTATTGTTCATCTAATGTGTGGCACCTTCAAACAAGATGTTATATGACAGTCTAAAAGTAACATGTCTTGCTTGACTCGTTATCTGTGCAGTTTTAAGCATTTTTGTGTATAAAATTTTGAAAAAACGCAAATCACATTGCAATCGCAATTTTGGAGAGAAAAATCGCAAATTGTTTTTTTCTCAAAATCGTGCAGCTCCACTTGCCATTCTGAAAACTTGTTCCAGAACAGACTGTGTACGACTACAGAGAGAGACGTTTTAGATAGAGGCACCTGCTTCGCTCTGCGTCTTCTGGCTCCATGGCGCACTGTCCGTGTCAGGCACGGCGGGTACAAGGAGGCCGCCATTACTGTGTCCGAATTCCTTGTCACTATCAGGATTCTGCTGCTCCACAGCGCTGCTGAGATGCTGCAGGCTTCCATTAGCCCGCTCTGGGAAAAAACACACACAGATGCAGATGTGCATATACTTGTATAGCGCTTTTCTACCTTCAAGGAACTCAAAGCGCTCTGACAGTATTTCCACATTCACAACAACACATTCACACACTGACTGTCATGCAATGTCCTAACCACAACCCATCAGAAGCAAGGGTGAAGTGTCTTGCTCAAGAACACAACAGACGTGACTAGGATGGCGGAACCCTCAGTTGCTGATGTCAATGCAAATAACCACACCACATAACATGTTCATTACTCTAACCATTTAATTATGATCTCTATTCATAGGAGTTAGTGCGGCATGTGTGTCTAATACAATGTAAATAGGGCTGTCAAAATTAACATGTTAACTACTGTGATTCATCACAAAATATCGCATTAATCCTGAACACATTTAGATTAATTATTCAATGTATTTGGACCGTACAAGCTCTTTTACTTTAACCGCTGTACGGTCAGTTATCAGATCAATGCATATGTCAGTACAAAAATGAGTGAGGAGTGCTCGCTGGCAAGTTTCACTCCAAAATACAGCCTGAAGAAACT
This sequence comes from Entelurus aequoreus, assembly GCF_033978785.1. Classification (NCBI taxonomy): domain Eukaryota; kingdom Metazoa; phylum Chordata; class Actinopteri; order Syngnathiformes; family Syngnathidae; genus Entelurus; species Entelurus aequoreus. The sequence continues at coordinate 59,210,890 of NC_084739.1, forward strand.
TTAGACATACTGTTGCATCAGTTCTGTACTCTTTAAAGCACAGGTCTCAAACTCAAGGCCCGGGGGCCAGGTGAGGCCCGCCACATCCTTTTATATGGCCTGCGAACGCCTGAAAATAACATGCGTCAACAAGGTACCTTTACTTTTCTTACTAAATGTATTTGTTCTTTCCATTTTGACAGAAAAAAATACATGTACTGCATGACATTGCATACATTTCAAACTAATATTATCCAATATAGCAACACATATTATATTATCATACATGTCAAACAATTTTTTGTCAATATCAAAATATTTAAATAACTGCTTGACTCATGATTTCAAAGCAAGACATTCATCGAATTGTACACTTTAAAAATGACAATAGATTTTACAGTAAAATTTACATTGTTTTTACAGCATATTACCGTTTTTTTTACAGTAAAGTTCTGTCCATTGAACTTCCAGTATTTCACCGTAACGTCTGCCGTTGTTGTTTTTACAATACATTACTGTAAAAAACGGTACCACATTGTTTTACGGTAAAAGACTGGCAGCTCAGTTGCCAGAATTTTAATGTTAAAAAAACATTGGTGGAAATTTTCCCCATAAACAGTAATGTTGTAAAAAACGCTGTCAATTTTACAGCAAAATTCTGATGACTAAGCTGCCAGTTTTTTTCCGTAAAAAACATTGGTACTGTTTCCCCATTTACCATAATATGTTGTGCAAACCACTGTATATTTGTGGTCTGAGTTGCGATTTTTTAATTTAGAAAATCTACAGATTTTATTTTTATTTTTTACAGTGTACGTAAAAATATATACAATATTAAAAAATGCAAAGGCAAACTCATATTATTCGCTGTTACAAAAGGCCCTCTGATGGCAGCCATAACTGCGATTCGGCCCTCAATGAAAACAAGCTGACACAACTGCTTTGGTGTCTCTTATGTCGTTTGTCTTCTTTAATGTTTTTGCTTCATTTTTTGCGCCTCCACTGCAACCACATAGTTTTGATGTGCACCTGAAAGAGTGGCAGTAGATCACAGTAGCTTCTGAGATGTTCATCATTTTATATAAGAGCTACTGTGTGTCAAACAATTTCCCTTGTTTGTCCAAGTTTTGTGCAAATAAATGACATGCATTTAAGTAAAACGTTTAAAAATTTTCCTGGATGACATTCTGACAATAAATTTGCATTTGTGTACAAATAAGGGGGTCTTTTCTAAAGCTGATTTTAATTATGCAAGTAGGGCTGGAGGATATGGCCTTTTTTTAATATCTCAATATTTTTAGGCCATGTCATGATACACGATATATAGCTCGATATTTTGCCTTAGCCTTGAATGAACACTTGATGCATATAATCACAGCAGTATGATGATGTGTCTACATTAAAACATTCTTGTTCATACTGCATTAATATATGCTCATTTTAAACTTTCATGCAGAGAAGGAAAACACAACTAAGTCAATTGACCAAAACTGTATTTATTAAACAGTTATTAAGCAGTTGCACAAACATTCATGTCATTTTAAAACAGAAAGTGCAAGATTGTCAGAGACATTTTAAAACAAGCTATTAATGCACTTTTGTGCATGATGTCACTAAGATGACATATCAAAACAACACTAAATTAAGTGCACTTTTTGTACAGAACGCCACTACAATAGTTTAAAACAAATAAAAAATTGATTATTCCGTCATTTGTTACCAGATTCGCATTCTTTCTCTCGTATTACCACTCGCACCACAGCTAACGTTACCCATGCCGCTACCTCTCTGCTCCGCGAGGGCGTATACGTATGTAAAAAGGTGCGCTTGTTTTACATCTCTGTGAGAAGGAGACAACAAAGAGTGAGAAACGCCTGCAGTGTAATGCCCGCAGCTAAAAGCAACTGCGTGAGAGCGTATACTCGAAGATTAGATTAAGATTAAGATTAAAGTACCAATGATTGTCACACACACACTAGATGTGGTGAAATTTGTCCTCTGCATTTGTCCCATCCCCTTGGGGAGCAGTGGGCAGCAGCGGCGCCGCGCCCGGGAATCATTTTGGTGATTTAACCCCCAACTCCAACCCTTTGTTGCTGAGTGTCAAGCAGGGAGGTTATGGGTCCCATTTTTATAGTCTTTGGTATGACTCGGCTGGGATTTGAACTCCAACCTACCGATCTCAGGGCGGACACTCTAACCACTAGGCATCACGATATAGTCATTTTCTACATCGCACAGAGACAAATCCGCAATTGATTGATTGATTGATTCAGACTTTTGTTAGTAGATTGCACAGTACAGTACATATTCCGTACAATTGACCACTAAATGGTAACACCAAATACGTTTTTCAACTTGTTTAAGTCGGGTTCCACGTTAATCAATTCATGGTAAATGCATATATCGAGTATATCGATATATCGCCCAGCCCTATATGCAAGTGATTAATCAAAATTCATTTGATAAAAGAAACTAATCATTTGACAGTCTTAATATATATTTTTTCCCAATATGTCGTCGCTATTGTGGCTGCTGGTTGCAGGAGCTCTGTGCTGTTGTGTATCCTCCTTTTGTCCGCTTGATGTTTCCCTCTTATTTTCATGTGTTTATTGCCCTTTGGTTTAGGGAGGGTGGCACTTTCGTGACTTCTGCGGTGCGTTTTTATGAACTCTTGGATCCAACTCGTAGGAATTTTGGCCACGGCCATATTTGCACCAGAGTCCACATGGAGAGACCAGAGGAGGTGCAGACGCTAGCGTCGGGATGGACGAGCTTCACAGAGCCCTGGCTGAATGAGCATGTATCGGACACTACGGCTCCTTGGACGGAGTCTCGCTAATCCATGCGGACAGGACATCGGCCAAGAGCTAGTGGGCAGCCTAGGATGGAGCTATTGTTTCTGTTTGTGTCTCTGACTGGTCGTGCTGACCCCCGACCCAAGCAGACGATAGCGTGGAGCACTGCAGAAGTGGGTGTTAAAATAATTATGTTTTGTTATTTGTCCGTGTATGGCGTAATGGTAAGTGTGCAATATTTATTGCTAATTTTTTGTTTTTTTGTCATGTCTTACTTTTGTGGCTGTATGTAGAAATGGCAACCGTTTCATCAGCTCTGTGCTCTTTGAATTAATTTTAATGACCTTTGATTTCTATGAGGTTTTCCTCATTTCATGCGTTTTTTTAACCTTATTTTTGTACCTGCCCTAAAACAATATATATTGTACCTAAAACAGTGTGCAGTGTATTCATAATAATGGCGGCAGCAGGAAGCAACAGGTGGTGGTGAACTTTGTCTTGTTGGTCGTCAAATGTGAAATTAATAGGAGTTTGTTTTTGTTTTTTCTTTAATTAAGGTTTAATTAAAAGCACAATAGAAGTCTAAAAACGGAACACACCTTGAATTACCATGCTGTATTTTCCTTTAACTCGAGGCTAATGCGAGTGCTAATTAGTCACGTTAGCAAAAGACCAACCCAATACTTACCTCTTAGTTTTTTACGGTAAGCAACACCCAACTCCTCCGCTTCGTCCTCGTCCGACTCGAACGGTTTCATTTATTCAACTTTAACGTGACTCAGTTTGGCATCATTTCATCCATTAGTCACTTAAGCTGCACATAAACACCCACAGCAGAGCGTTACAGTGGTAACCCCATTGGTGTGTTTGCTTTGGAAACCAGCTTGTGCCGAAAAGGCGGTTCCCTATCGTGGAATGTGAGTGAGCGACAACCGTCTGCTCTGAGGCACAAAACGAAGCTGCCTTTAACAGATGACGCCAAGCACGGTAAAACGGATAGAACTCTGGGAGTTGTAGTAAAAAGAATGAGGTAAATAATCAACGTGACTGCGGCCTTGTGGTAAAAAAGGTGTATTGCAACACAATAAACTTGACATTTGGGTCATATTGTGAATTGAAAGCCATATTATTGAAAATGAAAATCATACAAATGTAATGTCTTTGACAAATGTTTATATATTAAAGTGACTCATTTGGTTTTTGATCGAAACACCATCCTTAGGGGGTTCTATTTAAATTATCCCCCGAGCTTGTTGCTCTTTTAATAAACGAAGCGGATGTGATTTAAGTGACTCACACAGTCAACTGTGCATTACATGACTGCATCCTTTTTGAAGTTACGTGAACTTCTGCTTTATTTTCCGCTGAAAAATGTCACAGGCCCATAGGGGGAACTGTCATGTGACACATCAGCAAAGCATGTGTGCTTCTTGCTGCCGTTAACAAAAATAAACATGCTGACACACATAGGTAACCCTGACGACGCCCTCATCCTATTGCACAAAGGGAAACTTCCTGCGCTGTACCATTGATTTTTGATTTGGGTCTTGAAAAGAAGAAATTCTGGCAAAAGAGTGAATCAGGACCTGGTGGGTTCATTCACCGACATTGTGTTGTCATCGACACATGCATTCAGTTTTTTCTGAAGTGTTTGCACATGCATGCTCTCAAGTTTTAAGTTACATTTTTAGTGTAAATGAACTGAAAAGCTGACGATACCAGAACAAATGTGGTCTCAAACGTACATACTTAATACTGTACCCCTGAAAAGACATTCGACTTTAAATGGCTTTATTATCTGAATGGTGAAGACTACATATTTTTTAGTCAACCCCTGAAAAAAATGATGTTTATTCAGTTGTTAAATTTTGAAGAACAAAAGCAGTTAACAAACATGACACACAACTATGGTCATTTAAATTGCTCAAAAAAGGTTTATTAAGTGTTCTTATTCATATACTTTTCAATTGTTCTTGTAGTCAGACAATATTTTCAGTATATTAGATGGGATTTTTACCTAACATGTTTCGCATGTCATCTGCAATCTCCTTTAGAAAGGTTGGCCCTAATATACCAAAGATATTGTCTGACTACAAGAACATTTGAAAAGTATAGTCATTTCAAATGACAACTTTGTGGCTTTAAGAAATACTAAAATAAATAAAGAATATACATTTTGGTAGTCAGTAGCATTTTCATTTTTAGATCATGCAGAGTGAAAAAAAATATGGAATAATTAAATTCTAAGGAAAGTATGGAATCACCCTGTAAATTTTCATTTCCAAAGCTAAAACCTCAATCAATCAATCAAAGTTTATAGCCCTTAATCACAAGTGTCTCAAAGGGCTGCACAAGCCACAAAGACATCCTTGGCTTAGATCCCACATCAGGGCAAGAAAAAACTCAACCCAATGGGATACAATGAGAAACCTTGGAGGGGACCACAGATGAGTGGTCCACCCCGGGTCCCAACTTTGAGCAGCTAGCGATTCTAATAACCTCTCCATGCAGGAGAGGGGGGGCAGAGCAGAAAAGAGACGGCAGATCAACTGGACCTGCCTTAGATTAAATCTATTCATTGGTCTGCAGTTGAAAGGGAGTGTTCACACTTTGGAGAGCTGTTGCACCAGGTGGAGTGACATGAATCATGGCTCCAACACCAGAGATGGCCATTGAAACAAAGGAGAAGATTATCGAACTTCTTCAAGAAGGCAAATCAACACGCAATGTTGCAAAAGACGTTGATTGTTCACAGTCAGCTGTCTGAAACAACGTGGGAAGGTTGTGAACGGCAAGCTAAGTGGTAGACCAAGGAAAACATCAAAGGCGTCAAAAAAATAGCAAACGGGCGCAGACTGGAGTCACCGTCAGTGATCAAAGTGTGAAAAAACATCTAAGGCAGGGGTGTCAAACTCAAATACAGAGTGGGCCAAAATTTAAAACTGAACAAAGCCAGGGGGCCAAGGTTGAACAAATTAACCTTTTAATAGGGACCCAAACAAGTTTTGCATTGAAAATTGAACAAGCAAGGCTTATATAACTTTATAGTGACATGCAAAATCGAGTTTCAAATAATAATAATAATAATTAAAAAATATCAATGGCATATCAAATACAATTTAAATAAAAATTGAATGCCTCTTTTCTATTTGCAGCCTTCTGAGGTAAAAATCAACATTAACTTTTTCCACAGGCTAATAAATTTGAAAATAAAATCACAACGAATAAAACAATCATTCAGGACTTTAAACTGCTCAGTTTGCAACACACTGATCTAATCTGATGTGCCCAAGCCAGATACCTGCCATCTTTTCTAGGATGCTAGTTCATTAATGTCGGGGCTCAGGCTTTGAGCTGAGGCAACCAACCTTCATTATCGAACGAAGGTGTTCATCAGTCATTATATCTCGTCCACCCAGACCACAGTCTTGGGGGCGTGCCTTAAATGCACCGCCTTTAACGTCCTCTATGAGCTATAGTCACGGCCACTTTTCATCTATTCTAACATCGTTCAGACCCAGTCACAAGATATGTGCGGCTTCAGTACGCACACACGAGTGAATGCAAGGCATACTTCATCAACAGCCATACAGGTTACACTGAGGGTGTCAGTATAAACAACTTTAACATTGTAAGAAATATACACCACACTGTGGATCCACACCAAACAAGAATGACAAACACATTTCGGGAGAACATCCGCACCGTAACACAACATAAACACAACAGAACAAATACCCAGAATCCTTTGCAGCACTAACTCTTCCGGGACGCTACAAAATACACCCCGCTACCACCAAACCTCCCCCCCACACACACACACCTTGTAGCGTCCCGGAAGAGTTAGTGCTGCAAAGGGTCCTGGGTATTTGTTCTGTTGTGTTTATGTTGTGTTACGGTGCGGATGTTCTTCCGAAATGTGTTTGTCATTCTTGTTTGGTGTGGGTTCACAGTGTGGCGTATATTTATAACAGTGTTAAAGTTGTTTATACGGGCACCCTCAGTGTAACCTGTATCGCTGTTGATGAAGTATGTGTTGCATTCAATTGTGTGTGCATGCAGAAGCCGCACATCTTATGTGACTGGGCCAGCACTCGTTGGACTGGCTGAAAAGCAGACCTGACGATTTTCGGAATGGCGCTGAAGTTTGGAAGACTCCCGGGAGGGTTGGCAAGTATTAGAATTAGCGGTGAATGCGGTGTTACCACGGCAACGCCACAATATATAATCGGCGGGCCAGCTTTAGTGTTAATTTGATATCGCCTCAAGGGCCAAGTGAAATTTGGCCCGCGGGCCAGAGTTTGACACCCTTGATCTAAAGGGAATTCAATTTAAATACAGAAAAGCTAAACGAAAGCCGTCACTAACACTTGAACATAAAAATCAAGGTTTCAATGAGCAAAGGAAAAGCAATCATGTACTATATGGAAATTCATATTCAGTTATGAATTGCAAACCTGCATTGGACAAGGTGATGATGCTGGAACTTTTGTTTGGTGTCGTTCCAGTGAGATTTATGAAGACGACTGCCTGAAGAAAACAAGTACATTTCCACAGTCATTGATGATATGAGGCTGCATGTCAGGTAATGGCACTGGGGAGACGGCTGTCATTTCATCTTTAATAAATGCTTAAGTTTACATTTTGGACACTTTTCTTGTTCAATCAATGGAAAGGATGTTTGGGGGTGATGACATAATTTTTAAGAAGATAATGCATCTTGCCATAGAGCAAAAGCAGTAAAGTATTCCTTGAAGAAAGATACATAAGGTAAATTTCATGGCCTGCAAAAAGTCTGGATCTCAATCCAATGTAAAATATGTGTGGTGGGTATTGAAGAAAATGGTTCATGACATGACTCTATCGCGCAAAGCTGATCCGACAACAGCAACCAGAGAAAGTTGGAGCTGGAGATGATGAAGGGTTCTGTTTGTCACTCGTTCCCCAGGAACTGCTAGCTGTTATAAAAGCCAGAGGCGGTGCAACAAAGTACTAATGGTGTGTTCTTGTAGTGTTTTTTTAATTTGTTTGTTTTTCATCCATCCATAATTATTTTCTCAGAATTAAGTGATTCCATAATAATTCTCTATGCTTTATCTAAAAATTAAACTGTTACTGACTACAAATGTATACCCTTGATTTATTTTTGTGTTTTTTAAAGCCAGAAAGTTGCGACTAGAAATTACTATACTTACTTAATCCTCTTCGTCCCTGACGGGACATAAGGCTTCGACGATCTGCCTCCATCTGGACCTGTCTTGAGCAACATACTGTGCCTCGCCCCAGGTTAGGTTCATCTCCTTCAGCTCAGCTGTCACCGTACGCCGCCACGTGTTCTTGGGCCGGTCTTGCTTCCTTTTCCCAGGTGGAGTCCAACGTAGTGCGATCTTGGGGAAATTACTATATACTGTAAAAAATGTATGTAAATACTACAGCAAGCAGTTGTTAAATACACTGAAGAAAAATATAAATGCAACACTTTGGTATTTGCTCCCATTTTTCACGAGTTTAACTCAAAGTTCTAAAACTTTTACTATGTACACAAAATACCTATTCCTCTCAAATATTGTCCACAAATCTGTCTAAATCTGTATTAGTCAGCACTTCTTCTTTGCCAAGATAATCCATCCCACCTCAAGGTTTGGCATATCAAGATGCTGATTAAACAGCATGATTATTGCACAGGTGTGCCTTCGGCTGCCCACAATAAAAGGCCACACTGAAATGTGCAGTTTTTTCACACAGCACAATGCCACAGATGTCGCAAGTTTTGAGGGGGCGTGCAGTTAGCATGCTGACTGCAGGAATGTCCACCAGAGCTGTTGCCTGTGAATTGAATGTTAATTTCTCTGCCGTAAGCCGTCTCCAAAGGCGTTTCAGAGAATTTGGCAGTACATCCAACTGGCCTCACAACCGCAGACCACATGTAACTACACCAGCCCAGGGCCTCCACATCCAGCAGGTACACCTCAATAAGCCACCCGGACAGCTGCTGCAACAATCGGTTTGCATAACCAAATAATTTCTGCACAAACTGGGGAAGCTCAGGGAAGCTCATCTGCATGTTTGTCGTCTTCATCGAGGATTCAACCTGACTGCAATTCGTCGTTATTACCGACTTGAGTGGGCAAATTCTCACATTCGATGGCGTCTGGCACATTGGTGAGGTGTTCTCTTCACGAATGATACCCGGTTTTCACTGTTCAGGGCAAACGGCAGACAGCGTGAAGGGCATCGTGTGGGAGAGCGGTTTGCTGATGTCAACATAACCCCACCCCCATGGTGGGGGTGGGGTTATGGTATGATCAGGCGTATGTTTTGGACAACGAACGCAGTTGCATTTTATTGATGGCATATTGAATGCAAGGAGATACTGTGACGAGATCCTGAGATCCATTGTTGTGCTATTCACTCGAGATCATCACCTTATGTTGCTGCATGACAATGCAGGGCCCCATGTTGCAAGGATCTGTACACAATTCCTAGGAGCTGAAAACATCCCAGTTCTTGCATGGCCAGCATTCTCACCGGACATGTCACCCATTGAGGATGTTTGGGATGCTGTGGATCGGCATTGATTGATTGATTGATTTGAACTTTTATTAGTAGATTGCACAGTACATACAGTACATATTCCGTACAATAGACCACTAAATGGTAGCACCCGAATAAAAATGTTTCAACTTGTTTAAGTTGGGGTCCACGTTAATCAATTCATGGTATAATTCACGCATATACCACAGCGTGTTCCAGTTCCTGCCAAAAAAGTTACTAACCAATCCAGCATTTCAGGGTGTCTTCATCATTTGTACCAATTGTGATCAAAATCTAAAATTGTGGAGCCGAGTTATTAACGTCTCGTGTTTTGTGGCAAACCATCCGATCAAAGTTTGGCGCCAAGCCACGCCCACATCCTATGACCTAGGCACGTTTCCTTCGCTATTCATCATCGCCCATCTGTCTTGGTATCTTTCATTTGAACTGCGGCTCATTTGGTTAAAGTCCCTCGAAAGAGCTTGTTCAAATACGACCCCCGTTTTTTAGCCCCAAACTGGCTGACGGAAACCAAGATGGCCAACTTCCTGTTTATTTTCAAATATGTCCTCTTAAATCTCCATCTATCTTCGAGATGATACGTGAATTTGGCAGCAGGGCGTAACTTTTTCACATTTTTAAGGGGGCGCTACTGAGTCAAATTTAAATTATCATGTTCGGGTCCCCCAAGCACCTCCACCTACTCAGTGGCCTAGTGGTTAGAGTGTCCTATAGTCATGCGCTTTAGGTTATGACCGAAAGGACAAGATCACGGGTACAAGCGGCCGAAATGAGTTTCCTCCGCCGGGTGGCGGGGCTCTCCCTCGGAGATAGGGTGAGAAGCTCTGTCATCCGGGAGGAGCTCAAAGTAAAGCTGCTACTCCTCCACATCGAGAGGAGCCAGATGAAGTGGTTCGGGCATCTGGTCAGGATGTCACCCGGACGCCTCCCTGAGGTGTTTAGGGTACGCCCGACCGGTAGGAGGCCACGGGGAAGACCCAGGACACGTTGGGAAGACTATGTCTCCCGGCTGGCCTGGGGAACGCCTCGGGATTCCCCGGGAGGAGCTGGACGAAGTGGCTGGGGAGAGGGAAGTCTGCGCTTCTCTACTTAGGCTGCTGCCCCCGCGACCCGACCTCGGATAAGCAGAGGAAAATGGATGGATGAATGGATGCATGGTCCCCAAATATATCAAAATTTGGTGAGTTGTCATGAATGTTAAGATACTCATGTGATCGAAGTGGGAGGATGATGATAAACAAAGCAATTTCAAGAGGGCCTTCACAGGGCCTCATAAACATTGCCATTTCAGTAGGGCTCTTTCGGTGCTCTGCATCGCTGCTCCGTCCCTAATAAAGTGAAAGGAAACCATTAAATATTAAATATATTTCTAATTTACACTCACATTTCTAAAAAAAAAAAAATAACATACTAGATCAGTTACACACTACTACAAATCACTATTGTTAGATTAATACAGTAGTAACGAACTATTGGGCAGCATAGACCCATGTGACTTTTTCCAGCCAATCAGGAACGAAGTAGTGTAAAAAAATGAAATGTTACTAAATATGTTGCAATTATGACAGATATAAAAATAGTCCATATTTCATATAGATACAAATTAAAGTAAATTAAAATAAAAATCAAATTCTGGCTCTAAAATGCCCCCTCCCACTGCAAGGAGCCACTTCCCCCGCAGTACATTGCTTCTGAGGGTGGGTGGGGGAGGCTTTACATGAGGTAATGCATACTGTACCTCGTTTAATATGTACTGTATTATTAGGCGCTATTATTTATTTAAAGCATGACGCAAGATGAGTGCAACAACACAAAAAAAAACAGTAGACAGAATTCAGATTTCTTAATAAAAATAATTCATTTCAGGACAACATATAAATAATTATTGAATCACACAATACACATATTTTGATATGAATAAATACTTAACAAATAAAACCAGGCTTTAGTTTTTTTCCCCTCTCTCCATACACTCCATTGCTGAAAGATCACACAGGAAAAACAGGTTTGCATGTTTTGTTACACCTTCTTCTTCATCTGCCTCTCATCCCACTCTTGGAATGTCCCTAAGTGAGTGGGAGTACCGTTCCGTTAACGCCTACGCAGCTCCGCCGTCACACGCACAGTCTGGATGAGCGGAGCTGCTATTTTTGTGTTATCTTCTGTCGGCGTGGAGGCGATTAAAGCACACGGGAGATCTCGAAGTGTTCACGCGTGAAGGCAGAGGCGACCTGCGGCCACAGACAGACATCGGCTCGGACGGCTTAGTTGAAACCGGCCACGACTGTGGCAAAGTGGGCGCCACTTGGGATTGTGGAGCCTCACAAGTCGAACACCGTGACACGTTGAAAACGTGGAGTGAATTAGTCTGTTCTTGGGTTAAGATCCCGCCATCATAAAGCTTTTTCTCACTGTACAAGAACATACAATTACTATATTAGCCGGGGGTGTGGTCTACAAAAGCCAATAAACATTGGGGACTTGAATTTGTGCTGGGCTGAAAAACATGGCTGTGGCTGTAGGCAACCTTTTGGTGTATTTTATTCCAAATTAATTTCACAGTTGCTACGTTAAAATGTTGCTACTCACAATTGCCGTATTGTTTACAATGACCTCAACATTAATACTGACTTGTGTTCCGTGCAACAAGACACTTGTTCATAAATGACCATGTGTCAAACACAGCTATATGTCTTTCTCTCTAGTTTCTTACGCAGTCCAAATCATTATTAAAGTATGATTTTTTAAATTTTATTCAATATAATAAGTTACCATATCCCTCTCCAATCATTGGCAGCTTCCAATTAACGCCCCATCCTGTTTGAGGTTTAGGTAAATAATCACCCCGGCTATTAATAAGAGCATTTACAGTAAACGGAACTCTGCTACATTGAAACAATCTATCACTGATCATTGTCATTATTAGCCATTTTGCTTTTGGCTACATGGTAATCACGTTAGCATTCACTTGGAATAAAAAAAATGGTGTGGGATTTAATTAATGGCATTGCTCATTATTACGAGCAGCCTTGACCCATTTCTATGTCATAATAAACTACATTTTCAGGTTCTATGGTTATCATCACACTTTTGCTCTTGTAGCGTTTTAGTGGCATCATACAAACACACTTAAGGCTCACCACGAGGGTTGCACAGAAAAATGTCAAGATTTTTTTTTTTTTTTAAATATACACATACATATATATATGTATATATATATATATATACACACACACACACACACGTATACAAATATACATATAGGCATATATATATATATATATATATATATATATTATATATATATATATATATACACACACACACACACACATGTACATATACGCATACATATATACACATATGACATATACGCATACATATATACACATATGTACATATACGCATACATTTATACACATGTACATATACGCATACATTAATATACATATATGCATACATGTATACACATATGTACATTTATACACAAACGCATATATGTACATATACGCATATATGTACATGTACGCATATTTGTACATACACGCATATTTATACATATACGCATATATACACACATGCATGCATATATACACACATATGCATATACATACACACATTTAAAATATATACATATATATACTGTACATATATACAGGCATATATATATACATACATAAACGCATATATATATATACATATATATATATATACACACACACACACATGTACATATACGCATACATATATACACATATGTACATATACGCATACATATATACACATATGCATACATTAATATACATATGTACATATATGCATACATTTATACACATGTACATATATGCATACATACATACACATACGCATATGTGTACATATACGCATATTTATACATATACGCATATATACACACAAGCATATACATACACACATTTAAAATATATACACATATATACTGTACATATATACTTATGCATATATATAAAGAAATATCAAAAATATGTTTTTAGGCATCTCCATGCTACCAGAAGGAGCTTTTCTAAGCTGTAATCTATTTTAAAAATGTTCATTATAATTATTGTACCAAATAATACATTGTGAGAATCGGTTTCAATTGAGAATCGTGTTGATTGGAATCATCACCCCAGGAATCGGAATTAATTGTTGGGTACCTAAAGATTCACACCCTTACTAACCAGATTCACTGAGTCTGTTGTTGTTGTTGACTCCAAATTGGACGCTCGACTTCAGAGGCTCCACCGTAACATCACAAAAAGCGATGCGATGTCTATCTGCGGCACGCTGGCGGCCATTTTTTTAAAAGAGGTATAACAACTGTTTGGCGTTTTGATGGCACATGTACATTATTTTGGCAAAAAACAAAAAAAGAGAAAGCTATTAAAATACATCTGGAAACCCTAGTAAAAAAATAAAACAGGAATGTTCCATTTGAGACGCGCACGTGTGTGTGTGTGTGTGTGTGTGTGTGTGTGTGTGTGTGTGTGTGTGTGTGTGTGTGTGTGTGTGTGTGTGTGTGTGTGTGTGTGTGTGTGTGTGTGTGTGTGTGTGTGTGTGTGTGTTTAAAGATGAGGCATCAGGTCGGAAAGGTCCTACAACACGGACCGAGATCCATATTCACAAATGCATTTTAGAAGAAGAGTACTAATAATAATAAGAAGAAGCGGGAGCAGTGATCAAGCAATCATGTCCCTATGGTCCGTCTTAAAGGCAAAACGTATGGAGGATCAGCCCCGATACAATACTGTGCTGTTGCAGCAGCAGCACAAACACATTCAGAGTGATGACATGTGCCAGAGCAGGCCATCAAAAGGTCACCTGCTTGCGGGAAAAGTTGTCGCCGTGGCCCGGCCGCTGAAGAAGCCCACCTCCGGCTGGGACACGGCATCGACAACAAACCCCGACGCTGGATTTCCATGTGCTGTGTGTGCAATTGGTAGTAAGGTGGATCACGTCCCAGTCTGCGGGCAAGACTGGAACCACTTTTTGTGTGGGAGTTTCTAGGTGCTGAAGTGGTCCGTAAAGAGGAAAAGCAACATCCAAGGCAACTGATTTGTTAAAAAGCAAGGAAAGCTGGCTAGGAAAAAAGAAATGCTGTAAGCTAAATGCGGTCTCCACTATGTGTGTGTTGTTGTGTGTGTGACTGCCAGCATGTTGGCTACAATGGAGAGGCTCTCTGTGCATGTAGCACCAAAAGCAGCAGGGGCCTGCCCTGTCTGTCTTGCACTGTTTAAACACGTGTAGGCTAAGTCCAAACATACATGTTCAGTGGTACCTCGGTTTTCATAAACCCCCCTTTTTAGAATGATTTGGTTTTAGTATGACTTAACATATGCCGACTCTGTGGTTTCCTGTTAGGGAGTACGCCTGCAAAATAACCCACCACGGAGGAAAATGAGGATTAGTCCAATAAATTGAATCCAGTCCTTCGCAAATAGTATGACCCCGGAGAACATGCTTCAAAACATAGCCTTTGATCCTGACTTCCTTATTTTGCTTTAAAAATATATATATATAATCAGCACAAATTGTTTTATGTCTTTTTTGTAGGTTCAAATTGTTTATATATTGTGCTGATCAATTAGAATTTATAATACATTTTTATATACTATATTTTTATAATTGCATTATTCTTTTAGTTTATATTTTTCAGAATAAAATGTTTCAAGTCGGTCAAAAAATGTTTGTAATTTAAACAAGGATTACATTTTTTTTTTCAGGCAAGTTGATGAGCTTCAAATCTTTTCTGTTACAGACTAAAACAACTAAAAAAGTTATTCTGCCTTATCAGTAATAGACATTAAATGATTGGATATAATTTTTTTTTTTTTTTTAAAACAACATATTTTTTAAAGTAATATAGAAATGTATCAGAGCTGTTTGTCCATTTGATGGAGGAATGTAGTTAATCATAGAACTAGCACCCAAACTATTGATTTTGAATCCATAATCGATTCTAAATCGAATCGTTACCCCAAGAATCGAATCAAACCGTGTGGTGCCCAAAGATTCACAGCCCTAATTTGGACTGTCACAAAAAGAGTTGGTGCTACTAGTTAAGAGTTCTCCATCTTTATGCACAACTATATGGGGACGGTTTTGAAACCTTGGACTTTGAAAGACTCACATCCTCTTTTGGTTTTGCTTCTAATAGATTGGTAATTCCATCAGTGTCGCTAAAAACATTTCAGTGACAAAATTGTAATTGATAGAAAAATTGATGTATGCAGGTAAACTATAATTATTTGCCATAAAAAAGTGTTTTGCGTTAACATTTTTGGGGGTCTGGAATGGATTAATTGGATTTTGCATTGTTTTGGTTTTCAACACACCCTTTGGAACGGTATAACGAAAACAGAGGTACCAATGTTTTTTTTTGTTTTTGTATATTCCCCCCCCAGCCCCCATACCCTTCCTCGCCAAGTGCATTTCAAATGAATGTTTTGTCCAATGGAACAAGTCCCCTCTTCATCATAGTAGGGAAAGTAGATCAATACAAAACCGGAACGGCGCACGCTGTGACATCATACAAAGGAGACGAGCCAAACTGCACATGCTGAGGTTCGGCGAGTCTCTACCCTGGTCAAAGTTTTCCAAAAAAGTGCATTTCTGTAGACCCTTAATATATCCCATGTACGTTTGGACAAAGGCAATGTGAATTCAATATAAAGAGGAAAAAATAGGGAGTCCTTTTGAAAGAAACACTGACTAATGGAAGGTAGTTCTGTCATCACGCGATACTGATTGTAAGAGCTTTTTGGCAAAGTTATTTTGCAAGGACAAGAAGGACTCGGAGAGCGAGGGGTGCATGCTAACTAATAATCGTCACCAATTAGTTTTTGGGGTAGGAGGGGGGCTTTTAACTTGCACAGATTTGTTGCAGGGCGTCCCCAAGAACAAATGCAAAACAGACAGGCACGGACAGGTAGAAACAGACGGAGGACAGACAGACGATCCTTGGCTGTGGTCTAGAAAGCAAAAAGTCCGATACTTCTCGTTACGTCGACGTACAATCGTTGTGTCCGGCGCGAGTCAGCGCGTACCTCTAAATACATTTTGTACACAAGTCGCTCGCTCCGCTGACACGTCGCCCAAACCTCTCGCCGTGTTAAGTGCACGCCGCTCGTCGGATGATAGTAATTGCACAAAGAGGTATTCTGGAGGCCATGTCTTCTGCAAACACACACGCGCGCTCACATTCACTTCCCCCACGTGCACACACTCTCGCTTCACATTCTACATGGGGGACAGGGGAGTGATTTTCAGGCCATAAGGTTACTAGTTAGTCACTAGCTAGTTAGTAAGTTGGTTAGTTAGTATCAGAGATGCATTGACTGGCACGGTGCGCCCGGCAGCAGGGCGTGCTAGCATGCTAGCGAATGTCAGTGTCGCTCCGCGCGATTAGCCGCGGTAAATCTGTTTGAAGTGGTCGCACTCGTTACAGTAGCCCTGTTTCTCTTGGTTGGCGTAGTGGTCGCAACCCTGCGTCCGGCACCGCTGCTTGGACTTCTCCTTGGGCGCCTGCGCCCGCCTGCCCGCTTCCCGGCCCTGGCCCCGCGTGTGGCACTCGGGGCAGAGGTCCGTGCAGCCCGGGGACACGTTGCTGCAGCCGCTCCGCCGGCACTGGGTCTGGGTCTGTGTTTGGGTCTGGGTCTGGATTTGGGTCTGGGTCTGGATTTGCTGCGTGGATCGGGGTTTGGTCGCTCGGTCACGCTTTTAGGGAAAGAGGAATGTAAAGGTAAGTTAAGTGAGGACTTCCTCAATGAAAAACAGCAAAGTTAAGCAGCACGTCCTCCATTTTTTTGTGATGGGTGAATCAATACCTGACTATTAACAATACCGTTATTAAGGCAGTGTTTCACATTTACCTATTTGTTTGAGACAGCCCGCCACAAATACATTTGGACTAGGGGGGTCAAAAAAATAGATTTTCAAATGAATCGAGATTCTTATTTGTAATGATTCTTAATCAAATTTGAAAAAAATCAATGTAAAGAAAGAAAAAAAACATTTTTATAAAAAATGTATTTTGTCCAGGCATTCAGGAAAATCATATCTGATGCCCATATCTGCTGTACAGATTTACTTAAGAAAAGAGAAGTGCGGGATACTTCTCTTATTGCCTTATTTGTATTTGACATTATTAAATGTTCGAGTAGAGCTTTATTAATCAATACCAGTTTTTTTATGTAATATAGAAGTATATCACGGCTGTTTATGTATTTTATGGAGGAACGTAGTTAATCATAGAACTGGCACCCAATATTATTAAAAAGTATTGATTTTGAATCAAGATTCGATTCCGAATCGAATAGTTACGCCCAAGATTCGAATCGAATTGGGTAGTGCTCGAAGATTCAGTTATACACTTTTCCACCACTTGTGGCAGTAATGACAATGTCTAACAAACAGTAGAAGTCTGGAGATGAAGTAACTGAGAAGAGTCTTAAGCGCGCAAATTAAGACTAACATGGTGAAGCCGTATTTCTATTTGCACTTTAATGTTACTGACAGTTTATTTAAGAAACATATTCATTACTAATTTAGTTTATTTTAGCACACCATAATTGTATGTACTTTTTTGTCAGTTTCTATGCATATTATTTGGTCAGTACTTATTTTTTCTAATTAGCCTGACTGAAGTCTAAGGTTTATGCGTTAAATAAATAATCTTTGTGATTAACACATGGCTTTATATAATTTCACAATGTTGTAAACTCTAAGTAGGTTAGATATAATTATTGAATATGATTAAAATCTAGAGTAGGATTACTAATTCAGTGTTAATAATTGAGTGTGTCCCGGGCCCCTATGGTAGAAAAGTTGGACCCTGAGGTCAAAAAGGTTAGGAACCCCTAATCCATTTCAATCTATGCGGCCCTCTGTAGGAAATATTAGTATCCCCCTGGTTTACAATAATGTAGCAACCTTGTCAACATTACAATTATAACAAAACTTTACCAAAGTATATATGTACACATGTGGGATAGGCATCAATAATATAGCATTATTTTGAAAAAAGTAAACTGTAAGCTATTTCAGCCTGAAATAAGTAAATGTGGTGTTTGATTGGTAGTGTATTATTTATCTGCTAAACCGGTACTTTGCAAAAGTATCGGTATTGGTTAGGGATGTAACAATAAACAGTATTAATGATAATCGCGGTAAAACTCCTGACAGTTAGTATTACCGTTTAAAATTAACATGATTGAAAAACCGTGCATAGCCGCACTTTGATAAACTCACGGACGGACGCGAGCTCGCTAACCTAAATGCTAACATGAAAATAAGAAACATTAATAAATTTCCCCATTAAGAAACAACATATCCCAATCTAAACTTAAAAAAACACATTGCTGTCTGAGCAATTAAGATATTCAACTGTGCACATTGAACTTACAAGCTGTGCTCTCTTAGCACAGAGTGATTGTTCGATACTCAAAGGAATACAAGACAACGGTGTTTCTACGATGCGTTCAAAGATCGGTGAACAGATTAGGAAGCCACAATGCCCGCCAGAAATAATAAATAATAATATATTTTATTTGTTATGCACTATTCATTTAAATAAATCTTAACAGGCTACAGTACAAACCAATATTTAAAACAATAAAAGCTTGGCCATTAAAACATATACAATACTAAGACTAAAACATTATCAGTGAAGCATAAGAAACAAAAAAATAGTGGCTTTTTTAACAGTGTTTCTACTTATTTTAGTAATTAAAAAAATAACCTGGTCAATATATTTCAGTGTGTATATAAGTACTTTTTGAGCACATTCAACAATACCACGATAATAATGATAGCTGATAATTTTTTTATATTGTCACATCCCTAATATCGACAACAGCAAGCTGTATTTTACTTTGTTGTTCTTTGGTGAATTAATTAGCAACTTACAGTGTTCTCACACTATTTATGCAGCTGATGCAGCAAATCCAGGCCAATAAAATCGCAAAACTAAAACACACACACAATGATTATTATAAAACGTACCATGACGGGAGGAGGGGAGTGCGGTGTGTGGTTCACCATTTGGTTGAGCCGTGCACTCTGCTCCTTGACGTAGCACTTGTCGCAGTAACCCTCCAGCATGGCCTTGCCGATCGCCCCGCAGCCCGGTCCACGACAGCGCGTCGCATTCTGGAAGCTGGCCTCCAAACCGTGCCGACTCTGGGCCGGGGCCGGGGGAGGTGTCATGTCTGGGACAAATCACAAAGCGTGGCCTTGAGTGAGGCGCGTGACGATACGTGACAGATGGCAAGAAGATAGCTTTAAAAATAAAAATAAAAAACTTACGGTGGTTGGTCTGATAGTCTACGTAGCAAATAGTGCAGAAACCAAACTTCTCCGGTGTCCCAAAGAACTGGCAGCCCGATCTTTTACAGGGTCGGGCTAAAGGGGCCTGCCAGGCGGAGGTGTGCCCTGGGGTTACGTTGAGGCAAGGCCGCTCAGGGTCCCTTGCTTGACTCCAAGCTGAAGACGAGGCCTCAGTCCTTGGCTTGTTTTGCGGTGCTTCGCACCTGTCTGGACCCTGCTGTCTCTGCATGCAGGGTGGACACAGCCCATTGAATATCCTAAAAGCTTCCTGCCTGCACATGCTGCAGCGCTCCGTCTCGGTCTCGCGGCCCCCCCACTGGCTCCAGCCGGGTCCTTGCGCCGCATGAGGGGCTACGGCCCTTGCTTCAGGGCCCGGGAGTCCCGCGGAAGCTGTTCCGGCTCCAGGAGGTCCCTGGTTCTGCCTAGAATTGAAACAGCGCTCGCAAAGTCCGTCGTGCTCCACGCTAAGGGTGAAAAGGCACCCGGGTGTCTTGCACTTCATGGCGTGGGTTTCGCTGTACAAGCTGAGACTAGGAGCTGTGGGGGGTGGCGCAGAGCGCGGGCTCGACAACACCACCCGACTTGACGAGGAGGACGGGGGGCTGCCGCTTCGGCCTCCTCTGGAGCTCCCCTCGTTGTCCAGCCCGCCTTGGACGCCAGCTGCCTTGGTCTGTACCAGGCCTTCTATCCGGGCTCCTCCGCCGCCCGTAGTGGCCTGCCGCTTCTCGAAGCACTCGTGGCAGTGAGGCTGCGTGTCCACTGAAACGTAGAAGGTGCACCGTGGCGTGGCGCAGCGGATTTCGATGAGTGAGAGCTGCGAAACGGAAAAGGGCGGCGGGCGCTGCGGCTGAGCAGCCCATGCTTGCTCCTTGTCCTCTTGCCAGCGCTTATACTCGTGGTTGACCAGCTGTAGGTAGTCCTCCATCAGGTTCATGTCCTCAGGGAGGTTTCCCTCGTCCAGCCTTTGGACAAAGACATATGTCATGTCAATGTGACTTATAAAACGGTGCAACTAATTTATGGATTTTTTTCTAATTGCCATAATGTTTTGTGTCCAATCCATTAAACCCAAGCGTAGGACTAAAATGGTGTTCTTGTTTGTGCTAGGTCGCCATTTTTAGGACGAGTTTGCTCACTGCAGGTGCTGCAAGTTAAAAATGTACTTGGACTTGAAAGTAAAACCGTCCATAGCGTTTCTGCTTGAAAGGATTCTTCATTCACCACACCAAGCAACATTTGTAAGTTTCAGGATTTAACTAATCAATTCATACTTACTAACGCGTCCCATGTGTGATGTCTGTAGGAGTGTTTTCATGCATATTTCTACGTACTCTCGTAATGTAGTGACGCTAGCGTCGTTAGCATTAGCAAAAATGCAAACATACACGAGTGTTTGTGTTAGTGTTATTAACTTACAATGGCATTCTTTTTGTATACTTTCAGTTTCACAAATTCCTCAGTAAATTCATCAAAATGTCACCGTGGAGTTATCGTGTCTGTTTAGCTGATTGGAGAGCTAGCTTCCGCAGCTAGTGAGTCCATGACGATGACTTCTGCCGTTTTACTGCCGTGTTACGGGCACCGTTTGGAAACAAGGTATATAAATAAACTTTTGCAAAATCTCTCCGTGTAATTAACTAATTTCATAACGCATATATCTGCGGCTTATAGTCCGGTGCGGCTAATATATGGAGAAATATTTTTCTTCTTCCAAAATTTGGTGGGTGCGGCTTATATGCTGGTGCGCTCTATAGTCATGGGAAACACGGTATATTGTTTCTGACTGCCTATATTCAATAAGCTGTATGTTCCAAGTCCGACATGTAAAATAAAGTACCGAGCAGCGTTGATGATCCGTGTGGCGTCATATCCCAAACCGATGACGGGGATCTCCATCAGCAACAGGTAATCTTTGAGGAGCCTCTCTTTCTGCTGCTGTTCCTTCTCCATCAAGAAGTGCACCTTAAGCTCCTCAAAGCCTCCTCGTCCAGGGTTGATCAGTGGCACGGCTCGGATCTCTGAGCAGTGAAAAACTGTGAATAAACACAAGTGCTACTCCAAAGCGAACAATCCCTGTGCAGGTTTTCCTACCAGGGCCGCTGTCTTTAATGGTGATGAGAGGCGCAAAGTGCTGCGAGTCATAGCCCAGCACTATTGGGTATTTGTAGCATTCAGCTGGCGGCCAGTGCAGCGGCAGATAGATCCCGCCCACATTGAGTGGGGAGATAGAGGAACCTGACTTCATGCTCCTCAGCACCTGGTCTGTTGTTATGCAGAGGCAGAACGATAATACATTATGACTGCTAATAAAGAGCAACATTTCCGATGTTGAGCATGTTGTACCCGCAATGACGATGATGGGTCTGCGCAGGATGTTGGAGAGGACAAAGATGTGAATGTCCTCCAGTGAGTCAAATTGGAGGCCATTGCTACTGGAAACTGGAGACGCCATCTTTACTACCTTGTCCCACTCGTCCTCCCAGTTCTGGAATATCATGAGCACTTTTTTTAAGCAGAATTCTACACCTACCTCAGTTATGAATACAATGCCCGGTGGGGGATATTACCGTGGTGGTGTATCGGAGGCCTGTCTGGGTGAACTCTTGGGACTGCAGGAGCTCTGCCTGAAAGCGGGCCCGAAAAACTCCAGTGTCTGTGTCTTTCAAAACGCCGTGCAGGGCTTTACGGAGGACTAGATCCGTGTCCTGGACCCCCAGCATGTACTGGGAAGCAGCGTGGAGCAAACAGTTGCCATCTCCTTCAAAAACACACAGAAACACACGCATTATTTTATACTGCCGTAGACGGCTAAATATGGAGACCAATAGCTGTAATAGTTTTGCTTTCCAGCATGGCCCAGTTTAAAATGTTGATAATTATGATGTACTTGTTTAACAAGGTACATTATGGAACCCTCATGTAGTTGCATTTACACAAACTAGCATTTTAAAAAGGAGTAGGAAGAAGCAAAGCTTATATTTAATCGTACCCCTTCTCCATGTCTTTTACTGATAGTTCCGTAACGTTGACAAAAATGATAAACTACAAAGAAAAAAATGACTTTTTTTGAGAATAATATTCTGAAGAAAATCTGAATATTTCAATTAATTAGTCATTTTGATCCAAAAACAGAACATTTTAGAGATAGGTTTTTTCCCCCTCTATTTTATTTTGTAATATAATATTTTACCCTAGTAAAAGGTGATTTATTATTGTAATATTAGGACTCAAATCATGTAAACCTTTGATGCTTTTTGCCTTCATAAACATGCTTCAAATATTTGTACTTATTTAAAAAAAAAAAACTTGATTTCTATATTAAGTGGTTTTTTTCTACTCAAAACCTCAACAAAATAATGCTAGTAATATTTATAATTTACTCATTTATATATTTTATTATATATCTATTTCTGGTAATTGTTTTTTTTCTTAAAAATTGGAATTATATAGAAATTTTTTTTGGTACTTTTCCACTTTATTATCATATTTAAATGCCAACATTATTCTTATAATATTTTACTTGTACATTTTGACTTTTTCCCCATAAAATGTTATTGTACAAATAACACTTCTCATAACACATTTTTCCTGTAAATAAATTATTGTTTTATGACTTGGACTTTATTCTCGTAAAATTACAACTTTTTTTAATTGTAAATTGCAACTTTAGTCTCACATTCTTTTTGACGTATTACCTATGAGTTCATTCATGTAATTTAAATGGACTAACTCTATTGGAAGTTCAAAAAAGTGTGTAGAAAGTTTATGACAGGTGAGACAAAAAGTTCTTAAAAGAGATACATGTATGCATAAACACACATTAACAGCTTGAGAACCAGTGTACAAATAATTACAGTATATTGCAAACACACATGCGGAACAGGAGAATGGGGATTTCCACGCTGAGGGCTAGATTGTGTTCACATGTCTGAATGTGCTAACACCACAGGCTGCCTTATCCGATAATAACCCTAAGATAAATAGTCGTAGCATGTCGTAAACCTTAATTGCGAGGCAGTTTAAGGTAAAAAAGCATCACTAAATCTTAACTAGACCCAAAGCGGAATTTCACAGACCCTCAAATGGCCGCCGGGTCTTTCTCTTGTTGTGAAAGGCAAGAAGCAGGCCGTGCTTGCGCTCTGCACAACCTTGTTGCCACACTAAACACAGGAATTTCCCTGTGCTAACATCTGCTCTTTGTGTATGCGTTCCCCAAATCTGTGATCCAAGATCATCAACACTACACTCAGCTGGTCCTGGACTTTCCAAGGAGGCGTGGCCTGTGGACCGGGGTGGAATGTTCTTAATCTTTAACGACTGCTGTCATTGCACAATCAAGTATGCGCTGAATGACTGTGCAAAAAGATGTGCATACACTTCAATGTGTCTTAGGCAAGGCAAGGCAACTTTATTTGTATAGCGCTTTTCATAAACAAGGCAGACTCAAAGTGCTTCACAGACAACAAAGTGAAATTAAAGAAAATAAAAGCAAAATTAAAATGCAGACAATAAAAATAAAAACAGTGCGGACCTTAAAAGTTAAAAGATTAAAAGATTTAGCTGAAAGCTAAGGTGAACATAAAAGTCTTCAGTCTAGTTTTAAAAGTAGTCAGAGTTGGGGAGAGTCTGACATCTTCAGGAAGTTTATTCCAGCTATTTGTTGCATAGTGACTGAATGATGCGCTCCCTTGATCTGAGTTTACTCTGGGAACCGCTAACAGATTGGTCTCAGAAGATCTTAGTGATCTAGAGGGCTTATATAGTGGGAGCATATCAGTGATATACTTCGGCCCTCGACCATGTAGGGATTTATATGTGAGTCTTACATGGTTTGTCATATAGAAACTGACCTGGGTGCAGCTAAATGGACAAAGTCATAAGGGAAAAGAGAAGAAAACAAGGAGTTTTACTTCATCCACGCCCAACTCATCCAGGCAAGCCTTGAAAATGACCTTTACCAAATGGTTTATATAAAGTTGCGAGCATACAATTGTCCTAAATGTTAACACGCTAGAATGAAGAATTAAGATTTCAAGTAACAATGCACCGAATTTTCGGTCACCGTAAAAGACTTATTACGGAAACAAGACTGCCGAAACCGGATGAGGCAGGAAACACGCGCTTGACTGGAGAGGAGGCAACATGTCTGCGGTAGACATGGGTTGGTTACCGGCTTTAAGTTATAACCCGGTATTAAAAAGTGACGGTTACAAAACCTTTAAAATGTTCCTTCATACCATCTGTACAGTATCAGCAAAAGTTGGAAAACCTTCAGGTCGGGTGTGGCTGCAGCAGCAATATCAGAACCTCTCCCATTACACACAGCTCTGGGGGATGTATGACAGATGAAGGCTAGTCCACTAAACTTTTCCCTAAATGCGTCACCTGCCACTGTGGAGGAAGATCACCTGATGTGCTAAAGGTGCTTGCGGACATGATAAAGGACCAACCATTATTACAGGAAAAGGTCAAGAGGTGTTAACAGGCGACAAGGCAGAGCACCCTTACATCCTCTCCTGATAACACTTAGGAAAAAGTAAACAAAAAGTGAATACACTAAATTCAAGGTAAAGTTAAAGCTGTCTTGACATGAACCAACTTCCCTTCGCAACTGGCATTAGTGACACACATACTACTAACTTGGTATACTGTAAAAAAGAGCTGACAAAATCTAAGATATGAAAGACCAGAATTTAGGAAAAAAAAATACAAAAAACTATTTTGTTTCTATCTTCATTTGAGTACGATGCTATCACGTTAGCTCAGTAGCTAAGTGTGTCACCGATGTATTGTCGTGGAGATAAAAGTCACTTTGAATGTCCGTTTCGCGTGCTCGACTCTCATTTTCAAGAGGATATAGTATCCGAGGTGGTTTAAAATACAAATCCGTGATCCACAATAGAAAAAGGAGAGAGTGTGGAATCCAATGAGCCAGCTTGTACCTAAGTTACGGTCAGAGCGAAAAAAGATACGTCCATCACTGCCTCTCTAATCCTTCCCTGTAACGTTCCTCATCTACGAATCTTTCATCCTCGCTCAAATTAATGGGGTAATCGTCGCTTTCTCGGTCCGAATCTCTCTTGCTCCATTGTAAACAAAGGAAAATTGTGAGGAATATTGCCTCCTGTGACGTCACGCTACTTCCGGTACCGGGAAGGCTTTTTTTTATCAGCGAGCAAAAGTTGCGAACTTTATCGTCGATTTTCTCTACTAAATCCTTTCAGGGAAAATATGGCAATATCGCGAAATGATCAAGTATGACACATAGAATGGATCTGCTATTCCCGTTTAAATAAAAAAAATTCATTTCAGTAGGCCTTTAAGTTACTTATTATTTGTATTGTTTACATTGTACAAAGAGAGCAGTCTAACAAGTCAAATTCCTTGTGAGTTAAACATACCTGGCAAATAAAGCGGATTCTGATCTATAAACCAAGTTAGGTACCAGGGGACAAATCCGTATTGTTAGCAGTCTGCATCTTGCTGAGTAACACTAGGACATATGTACTGACTGTACTCATGTCATCACTTATCCTCCATATAAGTTGAAAGCACTTAAATTGAGCATTGGAGCAGGACAACCTTCCCCCCCCCCAAAACTTTAATATTTTAAAGCGTTATTATGGTACATTTTCATTTAATTTAAATTCCAAGACGCTAGGATTGATATGACCTTCTCCGGTTGGCTCTTTATTGATGGACCTCTGTTCTGTGAGTGTGTGACGATGGCTTCAGTGACTCAGCATTAGACATTTAGTGTGTGTGTGTGTGTGTGTGTGTGTGTGTGTGTGCCCTCTGCTGAAAGTCACATTTGGGTCCTTCAGAGTTAGACAGTCAGGCTCTTAAAATGTGTCTCATATTGATGACATCAACTTCATGTTCCTGGAAAGTTCTATCCAGGGTTACTGACAGCAAATGCCAGGAAACGTTGATGTTATCATTTCCAATTGAAGGGGTCTTTCTGAAGAGGAACTGAGCTTATGTGTGTGTTTTACAGTGAGTAACTTTGAAAAGATCAAAACACAAGTTCCTCATCCGGCAGGCATTCAATAGAAATATGTCACAATAGAAACAATTACCTTGTTCAGCTTCTTTATTTAGGTTGCTAAAAATAGAGTCGCCTCAACCGCACTTGACATGCACGTTTAATGTTTAACGATGCCGGTTTGTTCAGTGTACTCGCCTTTGATTTAACAAGGCCAGGCCAGCTGTGACACACCTGACAGCGCCAACCAGGGACGGCGTAAATCTTCTCTATTTAGGAACCTGTGAGATTTACACACGTTCACTGACATAGGACACAAAGAGGGGGCAGACCCCGGAGTTGTAAATAAAAGCGTGTGAAGCCACAGAGTTTCCCAGCGTGGCCTAGGATTTTCCACGCAACAGAAAACATGACTTTGCAGCAACACCGTGCTTGACAAAACTAGGACAAAATGAGTGTGCGAAAGTGGAACCTGGACCCCTTACTTACAGTAACCATACTATCAAATGTGAAAAAGCGCTGACTCAATCTCACCCACACACACACACATCGCTGGTGGTCTCTGTAGCTAATCAGCTCATTTGTAGCAGTTGCTGCGTCTTTTGTACGTGTTCATGCACGAAATTAGTCTGATTCCTCCAATAGTTCGGCTCTAAATAAGCCTCCTACAACCCATAGGAACACCTTAATCGGATCGTGTTTGGTTTTTGAAAAGTCTAACTAACACACCTGGATAATGCGATTGGAAACCAGATCTCTCGAGGCCGTGCGTGCGGCCGGAGAGGACCCTTTGTATCACGCATGCGCCAGTCTCAAAGCACAGGATATCATTCAATAAAAATATAGCAACAATTGTAATGAAGAGGAGACTGTTTATTTGCTCCACAAATTAAAAGAACAGAATATTTTGAAGTGCATCGATGGTAGAAAAAAAGAAAGATGTATTTAAGAGGTTAGCTTAGGAAATGCCGGCTTAATTCGGACTCCTGAACGAAATATGAATGAGATGAAATAGAATGAAGCAGGTATATTAAAGGCTAATAATAAAGCGTACACAAACTTCTTCACACTGCATTTGTGCACTCCAAACTGATTAACTTTCCGCACAACTGGCAAGATAGTCCAGAACAATAGCAACCTTCATCTAGAACAGTATTAGTCGGGGCACGAATGGTCTTTTCCTTCAAATTTAAAACTCCTTCAATCAATCCACAAGGCTTTTTAAATGGACTTCAAGACATTTAAAAGTTTTGTTTCCATGATTTTCGGAAAAACTTTTTTCCCGGTCTTTCTTTGCGTCGGACCTGCATCTGCCCTAATACATTTAACATCAGCATTGCCATTAGAGTTTTCAATTTCCCTTGTGGATCAATAAAATTGTCTAAGTCTAAATCTAGTGACGTAATATTTGTAATCTGTCCCAATATTACGGCGGACATCAGTTAAAACAAGTTGTAAGGATCCCCAGATGGCTAGTGTGACGTCATAGGTCAACCTGAAATGTTATTCATATGTCCGAGCTAAAATTAAATAAGCGCCCCAAAGTGTACGGGAGGGCACATGGCGTATGACCAATAGTCGCATTAGAGAGTGTGCACGTTGGTGTGAAAATACAAAAAAGCAAACTATTTGATAAATCAGACTAATTTACTGCATGGAAACGTGGTGACTGACTACGTTTCAATGCAAAATTTGTCAAATTTCTCTAGTAATTTGGCTCAAAAGAAGCATTCTACAATCCATGGAAACACCGTAATCTGATCATGTTTGGTTTTTGAGAAATCGGACTAGCACAACTGGATTATGCAATTGAAAACCAGATCTGTCGAGTGGGTGCTTGCTACCGGAGGGGATCGTATGCGCCAGTCTCTAAGCGCAGGATACAAACTGGTAATGGATACGGACAGCGTCTAAATGCACTGAGAAAGTAATTTCCGCTTTTTCCTGTTCAGCAGCACGGCGGCCGATAATGGCCCGGTATCAGTCTCCTTTGTTTTTGCGCACGATATTGATGTCTTTCATAATGACATGAACACCGTGGCATTTGTAGATGGTACAAAGTACTGGGATATAGGGCTGGGCATTATGGTCTTTTTTTAATATCTCGATATTTTCAGGCCATGTCGCGATACACGATATATATCTCGATATTTTGCCTTAGCCTTGAATTAACACTTGATACATATAATCACACCAGTATGATGATTCTATGTGTCTACATTAAAACATTCTTGTTCATACTGCATTAATATATGCTCATTTTAAACTTTCAGGCAGAGAAGGAAATCACAACTAAGTCAATTGACCAAAACTGTATTTATTAAACTGTTATTAAGCAGTGGCACAAAAATTCATGTAATTTCAAAACAGAAAGTGCAAAATTGTCAGAGACATTTAAAACAAGCTATTAGTGCACTTTTGTGCATGGTGTAACTAAGATGACTTATCAAAACAACACTAAATTAAAGTGCACTTTTTGTACAGAACGCCACTACAATAGTTTAAAACATGATGCCACACAAGATATTTCAATAAGTGTCAAATAAAAATGAGCTTCATAATAGGGAATCAAATAGTGTTCGTCCTTCGCTATGTGGTAGGTTCCTGCGGACTTTTTGATTGATTGATTGATTGAAACTTTTATTAGTAGATTGCACAGTACAGTACATATTCCGTACAATTGACCACTAAATGGTAACACCCGAATAAGTTTTTCAACTTGTTTAAGTCGGGGTCCACGTAATTACACGTATTCCACGACATTATCTGCTTTTGTTGTTGACTCTTTTTTTCATACGGTGTTGATCTGGAAATGTTTGCCTCAGCATTTTGTTGGTGTGGCACCGAACGTAGATGTTGACAGGCGGAGTAAGCACTCTTCATTCTCTAGCAGGTGACTTTTCAAATGATGCTACATATTAGCAGTAATGCTACTTTTTGTAGAAACGCTTTTGCCCCACACTTGACAAATTACGGTTGTCTGTTCGACATATTCCCACTTGAAGCCAAACCACCGCCAGACGATGGACCTCCTGCTGTTTTTCTTGGGAATTAATTCTTCCTTCATTTGTTACCAGATTCGCACCTTCTTTCTCTCGTATTACCACTCCCACCACAGCTAACGTTACCCATGCCGCTACCTCTCTGCTGCGCGAGGGCGTATACGTATGTGACGTATGAAGTGACAGTATGTGATGTATGTAAGAAGGTGCGCTTGCTGTCTGTGAGAAGGAGAGACAAGACAGAGTGGGAAGAGCCTGTCGTGTAATGCCAGCAGCTAAAAGCAACTGCGTGAGAATGTATACTCGAATATCACGATATATAGTCATTTTCTATGTCGCACAGTGACAAACCCGCTATATATCACGTATATCGATATATCGCCCAGCCCTACTGGGATAGCAAGTGCAAAAAGGCGACCGCTCCCGGAATGTTATCCGCAGTGCTGTCACTCGAAAAAGAAGCGGAAATGACACTGTCCTGTTGTTGCTGTAAATGCAGTAACAAAAGACATACGAAATCAGGTAGAAATACTGTATATGTAGTGTTCATCGTGTGAGGCAATGCAAATTCAATGCAAAAAGCGCGATGCAAATACAAAATAACGACCCACAAATAACGATGTGACCCCATAATTGACTGTTATTGCTGTTTGCCTGCTCATCCATCATGTTTTGTGATTTTGTGCCTGAGCCTTTTGTTGCAGTGCCTTTCTGTTCTATTGGCACCGTAGTTTTAGTTTTTTAAATCATTGACACTGTGGACAATAACGATCTTGTCGCACTCACCGCTCTTGTCCTCTGCGCTTTTTGGGATCCACCACAGTAAGCCACGACAAATAGGTAAAATGTCTCGCAGGGTAGCAACTTTAAAAAACTTTTTTTTTTGGACGTGTGGTGAACGTAGCGCGCTGGGATGAATGTCCGCGTGTGCCCAATAGGATTGAGGCAGGCAGTCAGGCACGGAAGAAAACTCTCCATGGCAACGCTGCTGTCACTTCCACTCATTGAGAAATGTTCCTCTGCTTGCATCAATCCCAGTCAAGAGCCATATACCCCACCATGATTGGTAGGCTCGTTGAGCTTCGCACAAAACACTGTAAAGTGCCATTTATATAAAACTTGTGGGTCGCACTAACATTAGACTTTCATATTAAGGTGGGGGCCACAAAATATCGTCTCGGGGGCCGCAATTGGCCCCCGAGTTTGAGACCCCTGGCTTAGAGCTAAAGATTGACAAAAATGTTTTTCAACCATGGGAAGGAAGAAAGTGAGTGCAAAGGACAGTGCTGAGAAGAAGTGGATGATATTCATTGAATTAAATAAATAAATCATCAAAAACAACAACTTGAAAGATGATATACATTATTATTACATTACTTCATGAAATACTGTCATTGTTAGTATTACATTCGATTGTATTGTTTTAATGCAATATTTCTGGTCTAAAAAGTTAGTTTTTCTTTTTAAAAGGCATGTTACATGTTAAAACTGAGCTTTTTTGGGCTTGGAGCATTACATTGGGGCATTAAATTGATTTCAATTAATTTTTATTTGAGATATAAGTGTTTGAGTTAAGCTTCATCACAGAACCATGTAAGTTGAGGTACTAATTTAACAGGTAGCGCTACAACCGCTAACTAAGGCTATTTTAGTCAATGAGAGACATGAAGAAAGTTTTTCTAAAAAAGGCACAGCAACATTGGCAAAGCACAAAAAATGTATCCACACCAAAATTCTGTCTACTTTCAAGTACAGAAAAACAGATTTCAGTGACTTGAAACGTAATTTAGAGTAAAAGAAGGGTGAACTAATTCAAATGTACATTAAAATATTTCCCAAAAGACAAATATGTGCATGCTAGCTCTTACCGTTGGTACGTAGGGGCACCATCTTCTTCACCTCCCGACACCAGTTGAGCTTCTTCTCCTGCTCCAGGGAGGCCTGCATGGCTCGGTCCAAGATGGCGGCCTGCACCACCTCCCGGAAGGCCTGCGGAAAGTGGTTCATGGCGATCATCTCCAGCGTGTAGCGGTGCATCCCCCGCAGGTGGTGCATGAGGCCGTCGCTGGCCGCCGGCTTCACCACGTCGTTGGGCACCCGCTGGCGGATCTTCACCGCCTTCAGCAGGTTGGAGACGAAGAGGAATTTGGGGAGGAAGTTTTGCCCCTGCGACATGGCGGACGGACGGAGGAAGAGGAACCAGGAGGATGAGGCGACCACGGATGATGGACTGGAAACTAGAAGAGAGGTCAAAGCATGTGTTGATTCCCAGTAGAGAACAGCGGGAATTCCCTTTATTTTTTAATGGAAATCCTAATTTATTGCTTGCTTGGGAAACCACCAAGAACACAATCATGCCTCTGGAGCTTCTGGTGAACTAAATCAAATCAACAGAAGAACGCTTTGTATTGCTGCTTGTTGTTCTTCTAACGTTCCATTTTGTCTGCAGGCTTGTTGAGTCCCCCAAAAGACAAAGATGCAGTGTCCCGCTGAGCTCGGGTATAATGCACTGACTATTAACACACTTATTTTTTGTACTGTAACTTTGCACTTGTCCAATGTAATAGATGATCACTTAAAAAAAAACGTTCACTGTATGATGCTTATTGACCATAAAATGTCAACGCTATATTTAAACACAGCAGACAAAAGAGCATTTTACGCAAATGTCAGCACATTTTAAGCACACAGGAAGCTGGAGGTGACGAAGCAAGCACGCAGAACCCAAAAGATTGGCTTACTTTCCCATTTTTAGCAACAAGTTAGTGTCAGGCGCCAGGTGCAAAATCGCTGACGGGACAGTTAGAAGCTTGGTGCAAAAAGTCTGTATAAGCCAAATGGGCCAAAATGGCCGCAACCATTGAGGCTTTTTAATTAGACAACATATGCTTAAGAGAAATTATTATTATTAAATTTGATTTTTTGTTTTTTTATTACTATTACTTATCGAACATGTTGTATAGAGAAATGAGAATAGGTAGATTATATGATGTATCATTGTATCACAATGTATCTGTATACGTGTTCGAAATAAACTTAAACCATAACCATAACTAGGGCTGGGCAATATGGGCCAAAACTGATATCCCGGTATTTTTAGACAGAATTGCGATCAAGCATATTTATCTGTATTTTAAACAAAATGTGCAAAGTGTTTAGTTTAAACTCAACACCACAGTACTGTTACCACCAGAGTTCTGAAAATTACTTTAAAAAAATGATAGTTCCTCGTTACTTAACCAAAAAAGTAATTTAAATACTAATGGAATTACTATTTAATAACTTTAATTAATTAATAGGGAAGTAATTAATGTGTTACTCAAAAAACTTTAAATTTATGTCATATGCAGTTGAGAAGTTTATGCGCACGTGTGATTTTAAGAGGCGGTGTCTCCCAAGTGACATGTGACATCAGCGAAGGTTTCAGCTGAACTGTAATTGTTAGCTTTAGCATTTAGCAGTGGCAGTTTTTTCGGCTTTGACAGCTGTTCTGTGGAACCTTTTCACCGGCATGTGTTACCTGTGGTTAATAAAGAGGTGCTGCTGCTTTGCATTAAAAGAGACACGGGTAGGATCTGATAATCAGATTGGAATAATCACAAATAAGGAAGCAACACCTCACCAAAGTTTGTAATATTTCCTCCTCAAAAGTCCCTCAAAGCTACGCGCGCTAATAACAGTTAGTGTTAATTTGAAGTGAATATGCTTTACTCATGACCACCGCTACCACACTTCATCAAACGTTCACTTAGTGAACCAGTAATCCACAGGCCAATATTAATCCACTCAAAAAAGTAAAAAGTTGAAAGTAATATAATAATCCATAAAGCTGCTCCGAAGCAAGATAGCATCCGCTGACAGGTCTCTAGTCGCCGTCTGACGCCAGTCCATTGGCCGCGTTTGCGTGGCATCAAAACAAATGCACACCCACCTAACATGCTAATTGATTGTATTGATTTATATTATATATTTAACATGATATATTATGTAAAAGGTCTGTGCTCTGCACATGAATGCCATACATTAATATTAGTTTCAGCTGAGTGTAATTGTATTAATAGAAAAAAAGTGATGGATCCATGTGCTCTTTACAAGATAATGACATAATAACTGCATTAGCAAACATAGTTGACTTGTTTAAGACTCAAAAGGCAGCTGTTGACAAAAGACTTTCCTGCTGTGAGATGTTATATGATGTTGGTAGTGTACAACCTCTTGTGTTAACAAAAAATATATATTTTTTTTTTTACATATAGTACCGATAGAGAAAAAATAATATCTGTATTGGTATCGATAAAACCTTAACATATACATACAGTTTAGACATATACATGACTAAATATACATCCCTACTATTGAGTGATTCATTTACTCTTTGACACAACAAAAACTGGCTCGGTAGGTTTAAAAAATATGTTTTCTTTGTTTTTCTCAAGCTGCTGCCCCTCCCCTGAAGTCTCGTGGCCTGCCTCACACTTTGAAAATCGCTGAAGTGAACTGAATATTTACATCCATTACGTACATTTAACTGGCATGGTGCCATTAAAAGGAGAACTGCATTTTTTATTTGGAATTTTGACATTTGTTCACAGTCATTATGAAAGACATGACGATGGATGTATTTTTTTTAATGCAGTCTAAATATTAAATAAATTCGATCAAAAGTCTGCTTACAATGGAGCCTATGGGGAGACGTTCAATTCTGCCTATAGGGCCCCTAAAAAACATCCGAACACCTCTATTAAGGTTTCATATACAAGCTGTAAGTATATATGTAATGTA